>NC_058130.1:107917790-108130135 GCF_016433145.1 Gracilinanus agilis
TCTCTCTCTCTCTCTCTCTCTCTCTCTCTCTCTCTCTCTCTCTCTCACACACACACACACACACACACACACACAGTCTACACAGAGAGTTTGTTTCCAGGTTCATACCTGAAGTTCTTGGGACAGCATTGAAGTACCTAGGGTGACCTGCATGCCATAATGAAGTATTGAAGGAGAATATTAGTGGAAGAACTGAAGAGAGGTCTTCAAATAAAACTGCCATTGGTGGTAAGAGTTATGTTGACATTCAGACTTTGTCTACAGAGCAACAAAACAGACGATTTAGGCTATGTATGCATGAAACCACTGACTCAAAAATCCTGGTCAGTTCCCCCATTTCTCATCTACAAGTTGTCAACAGAGATATTTTCAAGGACATTGCCAGTTTTGTGGGAGGACCTATCTTCAGTGTGAAAAGGTATAATTAGTGTTCTCATTTCCTTGGGTTCTGAGGAAATTTTAGAGCCTGGAGGAGCAAGCTGGCAGTGCTTAAAATTAATGGTGGTATGCTTAAGGGTGATTAAATTGAAGCACTATATTTACATTTATTCCCTTACCAAAGAACCAGGCTGGTGGGAATTGCTATTCCTATCAAGAGTTCCCGGCCAGGAGAGGTAATATGATCTAGGGGCCTGAGAGCTGGTTTCAGGGTCAGAAAGAACTGAGTTCAAGTCCTACTTTGATATATACTGCTTGTGTGCCCCTGGGCATACCACTTAATCTCCAAGTTCCCCAGGTAACATTTTACAGTGATAAGTTGCAAAGGAGATACTACTCTAAATTGGTTTAGGGCAGTGATGGGCAAACTTTTTAAAGAGGGGGCCAAAGGAAAGGAAATGCTCATCTGTCAGTCAAAGTTTCATTGTATTGTATCCTACTCATTGTATTTGTCAGATTAGGAATAATGTCATGCAGCCAGGATAGAACATTTCAGGGACCTGTATCTGGCCCAGCTGTAGTTTGCCCATCAATGGTTTAGGGGGTTTCCTCACCTAGAATTCCCTTACACAGGTTCCATCCCAAACTGACAATATTCCAGTTACTATACCAGTGGATCTCATAGTTAAGTGACTCAGGATCCACACTTAACCATTACCCCCACAGGACTAATATATTCAGTATATCATGTCCAAGCACCCAGATTTGGGTACTCCTCTGGGGACATGACAATAATTACAGAATATCAGGTATACAACTCTCGGCTAAATCTGTTACTCTTTTAAAACATGAATGCTGTTTCTAGGATCCAAAGGATCCAATTATATAACTACATGCAAGAAACCAGGGCATTTAGACATGCTGTTAAGTTCTTGATTTCCGGTTTTGGAGGGTCAGTAACCAGAAATCTACAACAAACAGGAAAGAGTATAAAGAAACCTCACACCACTGTAGGCAAGTTGCTTTGGTATTTCCTAGAGCTTTGTCTGACTGTCCACTCTCATCCTCTCTGACACATTGCCAATAAATACTACATCTCCAAAGAAGATTGGTTTAAGAGCTATCTGTCAGTGTTGTTCTTCTATAGTGCCGACTTCACCTAATAGCCCTTGCCTTTCTAAACTAGGTGGGGCTTACGTTGCCAGGGTTCATTTCATCATGTGGCTCTTAACTATATCCCTCTGCTCCCAACACCTGTCTCTAACACTGTAGATGCTAACAGACTAGAATAACATAATGCAGAAATTATAGGTCTTGGAAGCCTCCAAGGTTGTCCATGAAAGAGTCACATGTAGTATGTGAACTATTATATTGAACAGTCATAGGACAAACATGAGACTCTTGTCCCAAAAGGGGAAAAAAAAACTCGTCCAACTAGTGAAACTAGATTGGGATACTTAATATGACTAAATCCTTTGTTTCCAGGAAAAACAATGTGGTTGTCTTTATGACCATCAAATGACCACTTCTAAGAAGCTACTTCATTTCCAAAAGATTTTTTATCTGTCATATGCACAAAGCTGACATCAGAAATTCAATCAGTCTTGATATTTTTATCTATATGATTCCAAACAACCAGTTTAATGAACAAATTTTTCACTCACTTGATTTTTAAAAAAACCCAAATTGATTAGATCCTTTGGTTCTATATAGTGATAACCTTCATAATGGTTTCAAGGTGATGATGTACCTTGCAAGTTCATTGCCGTTTTTTATGACTATTATTCACTAGTTGCTGCAGGTTGACAATGTGTCCAACGCTGAAGTGGCATCCAATTCAATAAGTATTTATTGAGCGTCTACTATAGTCATGTCACAGGCAAGGTCTCTGACTATTGAACCTACAATTTCATTAGAATATTAAATGAACAGGCATGTAATTCCCCAAATGCATAGATAAAAGGACCATAACTTAGTGAGAGACAGGGAGCAGACATTTGCAGGTCTCCAATTATATAAAATTCATCATCATTTGACTTCGAGGTACTTCTTGTAGCCTAGGAAATTTTCTCATAATAAATCACTGTTAAGATTGATTTTTTTAAAAGGAGAGAATGCATAGCCATTTGTCTTGAATGGCTTAGGGCAGTCCTACCTGGAAGAAGGGGATGGATTAGCTGACCTCTTCTCACTGTATGATTTTGTGCTATGTGGGAAAATTGAAGTGGAGAATTGAGACTACTGCCTAGATAATTAAATCTCTGTGTCATGTTATTAAATAAAATAAATTATTTTAGCTTTAACTATTCAGGTTTATCAGTTTTTCCAGATAGATAATTGCCCATCAATTCATAGCAGAAATATAAATCTTTGATCATTACTCTATGCAACCCCCCAAATCAGTGGCCTGTGCAGCTTCTGTGCCTTAGAAATAAGTGCCTAACAGGGTCCTGGTAGGGTTGAAAACAGAGAAACTTAATGAATTTCTAAATTCTTTGCTTGTGGTAGAGGTGCTATATCCCATGCTTTTCTCTAATAAACCTACATTTCCATGAGACCCCTAATGGAAATGAGTAAACATCATTTGAACACTTTCTTGACTGCTGAGAAGGCTTCATTTACTGTAATGATGATGAGGTAAACAGATTTCTTTCTCACTATAGTGGCATAGTGTCACTTTTCAAGCTGTAAAAAAATAGCCTGCAAACAGAAGAGCATAAAAAATCCTTCCTGGATGTTAAACATTAGTTTAAATTGTTTTGATAGAAAGTCCCCCAGACAAAAAGAAATTGAGGTTGAGTTTTACCCAAGGTATGGCTCAGTAAATTCTTTCAATGTTTTAGATTACAAAAGAAGGAAGAATCAGTGGTATTTGATGTTAAATGGATTCCACTATTGCTTCTCTAGAATTCTATATCTCTCAACTCTCAGACCATTGCTAATTATCAGACTACCTTTTTACTCTCTTTCATTTCCAAATGTCTCTAATGTGTTATCGTGGCATGGATCCTGCATTTTCTCCAATTACATGATCAGATGGACCCTTTTCAATTTGGCTTTCAAAGCTGGTTGCTCCTCTGAGACAGCTTTGCTAAAAGCATTTAATGATCTTTTTGGTAGCCAAGCCATAGAGATCCATATCTGCCTCAATTTTGCTGGATGGGAAGGCAGCTATGGGTACTGTTGATTATCCAACACATCCTGGTTTATAATTTTTTCCCTCTTCCTTCTTTGGTGCCTTTCTGGTTTAGGTTTTATCTCCTTTGCATACCATTGCAAGGCAAAATTTTAAACATTCAGATGCAATGTGTTGTATTGTTTTTCCTACTTCTGGTTTAGGTCCTTTATCCCTAAAGATATCTTTTGCAATTTCTGATACTGATTTGAATTATGAAGCCTTCTATGTCAACTTTGGACCAATGGCATTCAGCCTGGCTCTACACTTCTAAACTGATCTACAAAAAATTAAACAAACAGTTGAGTTCCATCAAGTTTATTTCCACACAGATGACTTTTGACCAAATTCAACTGCCTTTCTTTTTTTTCCCCTTCAAACTGGTTTGTGCATGTAGACTCAGACACAGCCTAGTATGTTTTCCTCAGCTTTCCTAGGGAGTTCAATAGCTGTATTGCTAAGTGCTTAAAAGGGAAGTCTTCCAAAGTGTCTGAAGCTTGTGACATGAATGATGGCCTGAGTGGAGCTTTGGGCATTTGGCAGTAGTACTCGGCATTTCATCACCACGTCCCATTTTGTGGGGGTGAACCTACATTTCACCTGGACCTTCAGCTAGGAGAACGGGTGCTATTTTTGACACTGCCCTTCCCTCTTCAACTTGGTCCTCTAACAAGGTCATGTCATTATCAGTTATTTAATATTGCTAAATTTAGAAAATGCTTAGCCACTCTGGCAGCTAAAGCATTAGGCCCACCTCCTGTGATCTCTCTCACATTGAGGCTATTGATATAGTCTCTCAGTGAGTCTTCCTGTTTCTTCTATTTAAGGTTTATAGTTGGTTCAGAATACAGCAGCATTCAGTGTTATGGTCTTCTGTGGTCGGAGTATTTAGGGAACTGCAATCATCATCCTTTCGCCAGCATGTTGGGGTTAAACTGACATTCTCTAGTCAGTGGTCTTCTCATTTCCATTTTGTGTCACAAAAGATATCTGGCCCCCAATGTGGAAAATGGTCCTCTTAAGGCTCAAGGTAGAAAAAGTGAAAGTAGGTAGATGGTCCCTCCAACCCCAAGTCAACTTTGCCATCTTCAGCCACTTCAACTTCATCTTTGAGAGATAGAGTGAAGGAGGGAATTGAAATTCTGGAGAAAGAGAAGAGAAAGAGAAGGAGAAGTGGGGGGAAGAAGGAGAAAGTTTGATGGACAATTTGGAGTAAACGCACTTGTTCAGAAGTGAGGGGATGGCACTAAATTACCAGAACGCCAGACCTCTGTCCTATCTTCCTTCCCTACCTGCACCATTCAAGCACCAGATGATCTGTCCATACTGATCTCCTTGTAGTGCCATTTGCTATTATGCCATGTCTAAAAGCAATATTTACCTGTTCTCCCACAGGATTCTATGCTGGCAGAATGATCAATCATCAGAAGTATAGGCAAGAAAGCCCCTGAACATTTTGAAGGTCAGCCTTAAAATCTTAAAGTGTATGTCTCAGGATTTTATTGATGTAGAGTATCCCATTGCCATTTTATAATGTGGTACACAGACCCAGGCACTTGTGAAGGGCTGAGTGTAAATCAATTCTTTGTAATAGTAATTAATAGGGTGACCCATAGAGGGTGAAGTGTCCTTCTTCAGTGACTAAGGAGATCTTGAAAATGAATGTAGTTGAAAAATCACTGGAGCCACCTGAGAAGGAAATGTGTACTCCTAATATTTTATCCCAAGGAGAAAGAGGGGGAGATTTCAAGGAGCTATTATTTTCATTTAAAGAATTAAAGTATAAGCATTTAGACTCACAAAATATCAGAGCTAGAAGGAACTGGAGGGATCACTTAATTGGATCTTTTTTTCCTAGCAATTCTTGTTGGTATAGATTTCTGTATTGGTGTAGACTTCTGAACACAAGTCCTGCTTTGGTGCCACATTGTGACTTGGAGGTGACTCTGGATTCTGGAAGTGGGGGCCAGGCTCTGATGGGCCCTATCAAGCTGGAAAGGCTTTAAGTACAGGCCTCACAACAGACTCTATGTCTGTTGTCTGTGGACCAGCCCAGCTAGATTTGGAGAAGCTTATCACCAGGTTGGCTGCAGGATGGTGAATTTTTTGGCTGCAGGAACTCTTGAGTAATCTTTGCCAAGCTCTGGAAGGGCTGGGAAGTACATTAGGACTGGGATGTTGGGAGGAGTATATGAATACACATTGACCAAATCCCAGATCCTAGAAGTATTAGAGTTGACACAGATGAAGTCTGAAAAACACACAACATAAATTGACTTAATAAGAAGCATTATCAATCCATCGAGTGATTTATTTAATAATATTGCTTGGAAAGGGAAAAATAAGATGTCAGCATCTTTGGCTCTCTTTACTCAAACATTGCTCCAGGAGAGATAAATGCTAAAGAGTGTTGGATCACTACCTCCCCTCCCATCTGATTGGTTCCAGAAGTGCTATTTAATAGTCATGGCTACACAATGCCAAAAGAGTCCATTGAAAAGAGGGGGATTGACTTAATGTACTAATTTGTATTTCATTAGCCAAAAGACCAGTTTGATGGATTTTTTTCCTCACTGAATTGACTGTGTTTAGGTGTCACATTGATGAAGCCTTAATGGGATTATAGATGCATTATGTTGGAAGAGTCAGAAGGAAGCCATGCTTCATGTTGTCACTCAACTATGCCAAAGTGAGGATGAAGCAGAGTTGCACTGTACTAAATACTCAGGGTTGTACTAAGTTGAGAATCCAAATTAGATTTGTTGTCCCATTCTTTAGTATGGCCCTTGGGATAACTTTGGGAACAATTTTGGCCAATATCACCCATGGGCAGAGTGGCTATCAAGTTTCATGTCTGGAATGATGTACTTGGGGGCTATGTGCCTAACCACTGGCCATGGATACAAGGGAAGTTCATTAGTGCCAAATCAGTGCTATTTGCTCAAGCCTCAGTTCATCTATATATGCAAATTCTCTTTTGGAGCTAGGCACAAAAAGGAGATGGGAATGTATATTTATGACATAGCAAACCTGTTTGCTGATGGGCAGCCAGAAGGAGAGCAACAGTTTTCATTCTCTTTGGGTTTATTTCCACATGAATTTCTTACAGTGGTTAAGATACCTGGCACAGAGATAGACAGAGGATAGGAATTATAACAGAGATGGTTTCAAGAGTTGCACCTATCACTAATTTTCTATAATGTGACAAAAGAAGGGCAAAAATAAGCACATTTAATTTTGGGTCTCCCTACCCTCTATTTTGTTGTTGATGTTGCTTGCTTTCCCCCCCTTCCAAACAAACAAACCAAAGCCCAAGCCCTTTTTATATCTCTTACGTCTTTTTTTTTAATATCCTCTTTCCCATTGAAGCTTTGTCATTTCAACCATCTGAGTAATTTGTACCTGCTGCCAGCTTTGTTCCACTTGATAAAACCAACCTGGAATCTGCATATGCTATAAAGAGAACACATCATTTTCTTGGGGGACCATTTATTCCCATCATTACTGAAAAAAAAAAAGAAATTTCTTTTCTGTGCCTGATGCTGAGGACCACCCAATCCAGTCTTGTCACATTTTCCCCGAGTGGTGGGGCATTCTAGAGTTATCATTTGTAGTTTTATAGATGCAGGAACTGAATATGTTTTGTGGGCTCATTTTGTGTTCAGTTTTTATTACTGTTAGTAATGTGAATGGGCAATATAATTGAATGGGTGTTGGATAATCAGTTTTATTGGTGATTAGACAAAGTAAACATGTAGAACTCTGATTTCTTTTTGTACTTCAATTCCAGAACGAAAGTGTAAAAAACCAAGGGGAAGGTGCCAATAAACTTTACTGTTGACTAATTGCCATGTATGTTTGAAAAAGGAGGTTTCTCAAAAATACCCAGATAAACTTGTCCTTTAAGTTCCCTAACTAAATTCTAAAGGAAAACACATTCTCTTGTTTCTCAAGCTACCTCCTAACTTCCATCTTGTGTTAATTGCATTGCCATTTCCCAGTCCCCCTGGTTTGAAACTGTAGTGTCTTCTCTGACACTTCCATCTTCCTTTTTTTTCTCATAAAGAATTGCCCAAATCTACCAATTCTTCCTTTGCTTCCTATTTTATCTCTGTCCTCTTTTCCCTTCTCACTTCAGTTTAGATCTCTGTCACTCAGACTATTGGAGTAGTCTTCAAAACAGCCTCTCTCTTCACAAGATCTTCTGATGCCAATCCATCCCAAATTTATCTAAATGCTATTTTCTCCCTATACCAATACTTCACTTTTGTCCCTCCTTGATTACTTACCTCCATTTGTTTGCCATTGCCCACCTAATGAAGTTCAAATTATGGGGTGTGATAGTTAAGGTCTTTAATCATCTACATCCAACTCACCTATCTGGACTCATTGCACACTACCGCCTTGCACAAGCTGAGGCAAAGTGGTGAGTCTACCATTCTCCAAATAATCTAGTCATCCTAGTTCTATGTCTTTGTCCACATTGCTCAGTCCTTAAAAATGAAGTTCAATTTCAATCTTTTCCAGAAAGCTTTCACTGATTTACACCCCACCCCCAGCAATTGTTCTCCTCATCTCCTGGATTTCTATAATTTGTATATAATTTACTTGGTACTTATGTTGCCATGTATTGTACTTATCTCTATCTGTATTTCATGTCCTCAGTAGATTTTAATTTCTGAAGACAAAGATAAGTTTTCTTTATATTGTTCCTTCCCACAGTGTTAGTCTAGTACTTTGCACATAGTAGGTGTTTAATAAATATTTATCGATGAACACAAAAAATAAAACATATGGTCAGGACTCCATCTAAATTTTGTATTACCTAAATACTAGGACATATAAAATTGATGGGAAAATTTTAGAAAATTCATTGGTATTTACAAACTGTAATGAAAATGTTGCCTATCAAAAGCTTGATTTCCTTGTGGATGGCAATAAAGACAAGCCTTGGAGATGCAGAAAATAAACAGGGACAAGAGATAAATAGCCTTGTATTCAAAGTCAAGTTCACTATTCAGCTGTTATCAGTTAGGCCTAGCCAATGAGAGCTGTGATATTGAATTGGGGTAAGGATATAAAGCACACGTCAATCTGAGAGTAGTTTCAAGCCCATCACAAGGGGGATTGTGCTCTAGCCAGCTTTTGTTCTATTGGAGTTAGCCTAAGGCAATACTAACCAGGGTTGGGTATTCCCTTGCTGCTGGTGTTCTGATTCTCACTACTCCTAACTTTTCCAATTTCTCTCTTCCAAAACATAGCAAAGGTAGCTAGCCGAGTGTGGATTCTTTATGTGAATGTGCCAACACTTGTGCATGTGTGTGCATATGTGTATATGGGGAAAGTCTATTTAGGACTGAGAATCCCTTGAGAACTCTGCCTCTATAACATATGGGTTCCTGCCTTCTCATTTCTTCTATGTGATTTGTCATAGTTCCTTCTTGGGCAATAGTCTAAGAGAGATGGTTGTATTTTTGTATTTCTGAGAGTCTGGCAACAGGGTAGGTAAAAATGGGGTGCTTTGCTATTCTGTGTCTGTGGCAGGTGCAAGCAGAAAATAGTAAACTGGTCCAGGATGGTTAGATTTCTGAGAACAGCAATAATTGATGAGGACAACTATCCCAGACAACACTTTTTAGATTTGTGTAAACATGGGGATGTCACTCCCATCTGTACTACACAGGGAGAAAACTCAGTGAAGAGGTTACTCTCTCATAGCCATACCACTGCAAAACCATCCATAAGTACCAGAAATCTTATTTGGCATTTAAAGCATTTCACTACTTGTTCATTTCTTATCTTTCCAGTCTTCTTGCATTCTGTTCTATTCTACCTATTCTACACTACAAGTAAATTGTCTGACTTGCTATTGCTTGCACACATCCCCCATCCCCATTCCTTTGCGCTGGCTGTTCTCCACACTTGGCATGCTGTATGTCCCAACTTCTCACTGTTAGAATGGCAGAGATCTTTTAAGTTTCAGCTGAAGAGCCACTTCCTACTGGAGGACTTTCTTGTTCACCCCAGCTGCTGGTTCCATCCCTTTAAATTACTTTCTACCCATTGTATATTTATCTTGTATATTCTTTTTTTTTTAAACCCTTGTACATCGGTGTATTGTCTCATAGGTGGAAGATTGGTAAGGGTGGGCAATGGGGGTCAAGTGACTTGCCCAGGGTCACACAGCTGGGAAGTGGCTGAGGCCGGGTTTGAACCTAGGATCTCCCGTCTCTAGGCCTGACTCTCACTCCACTGAGCTACCCAGCTGCCCCCTATATTGTATATTCTGATTTACATGTGTTGTCTCCACCTCTTTGAAGGTGGAGTCTATTTTTGCTTTCTTCATATACCCAGTGCTTAACAAAGTACCTGGTATATTACAAGTGCTAATAAAATGCTTGTAGATTGATTGATTATTCAAGCTCATCAAGATCTCAATGTACTGATCATTTTATTCTTTCTTGCCCCATTTTCCTTACAACTCATCCTTTGAGCAGGACATGTAGACTTTGTGGTAATTTCTCACATGGTAGCAGATCCAAAATACTTTTAAGGCCCAGAGAAACATAAATGTCTAAATGCTAACCAGATCTTTTAGATACATATATGCTGAACTTTTTTCACTTTGGAAACCATTTCTTTTCTTTAAAGAAATTTATTCTTCTTCTTAACATTTTTTTATTTCTTGGCCAGAGTTCTATCAACCATATTTACCACTCAGGTTTCTAACTTTCTGGTTCCCTTGATTCAACATGTATGTGTTATTTTTCCCATAGGATGTGATCTTCTTGAGGTTAAGCACTGTTTTGTTTTTAAATTCCCAATATCTAGCACAAATCAAGGTACGCAGTAGGCAATCAATAAAGGCATCTAGGTTGCATAATGCATACATCTCTATACTTGGAGTCAGGAAAACCTGGGTTTGAATCCTACCTTGGACCCTTACTCACTTTGTTAGCTTAGGTAAGTGACCAAAGTTCTTTTGGCCACAGTTCTTCAAGTTTAAAATGAGAGGTTAAGACTTATGGAGGTGCATTCTTCTAATCCCAGCTATGGGGGAGGCTGAGGCTATCAGATCTATCCTAAATCTGAGAGTTCTCATTTGTAGTGGACTAATCCAATTGAATGTTTATAATAAATTCAGTTTTAATGTGGTGAGCTCCTGGGAATGAGGGGCCTTCAGGATGGCTACATCAACCTAAGTTGCAAATGGAGCAAGCCAAAACTCCTGTACCAGGCAGTGTTGTGACAGGGCCCTGAATAGCCCCTGAACTTCAATTTGCATGAAATAGACTCAGTATTAAATTGAATAACAATAACGATTAAAAATGCTTGTTGATTGCTTGTTTAATTCTTCCAGAACATAAATAAAGATGATTCTTCATGATTAGATCAGTGTAAAATCATGTAGTAGGTGTTTCTAAAGCAATCACTGGAGTGACTTGGAGTCATTTCTTTCATTGTTTTTTGGACTGACAGGCACTAGTCTGCAGAACACTAGCTTCCTTTTCACATTCTGGAAGCCGGCTATCATGTTCCAACATGGGAGGGATTTGAGTATATATGTGTATGAATCTACTGCTTTGCTTTGCTCAAAAGCTCTAAGAACTTTGAAGACATAGCAAGAAAATGCAACCCTGCATATTCCTTTAAAGCAATGGGCAAAATGCCAAGGGCTTGGAGGTTTGGCTTGGATAAGCACCCAGAAGTTTAGATCCTTATCTGAATCTCTTGGGTCTGCAAAATTGGGCTGGAAAGATTGAGGGCAGGCTTTCTTATGAAATTTCCAGCACTTCTCTCTGCCAGTCAAGCTAGAAAGCATAACAGCCTTTGCCATTGTATTCTGGCATTTGGGGAAAAAAAGGAAGATGTGTCTGTAGGAGACTATAATGGAAGAGAGATAAAAAGAGATAGAAAGAGAGACAGACAGAGACAAAGACACAGATAGACAGAGACACACAAAGAGAGACACAGAGACAGAGATAAAGAGAATTGGTTGGATTTTTCTCAACAGATTTGCCATCTTTTTGTTTCCTTCCCTTCCCTCTCTCACCCAGTATAAGCTTGTGTCTATACGGCTATGGCTAAAAACCTAGGCCACAGTATGGCAGAACATTTAATACACATTGTCAACATTCTATTTATTAATAGATTCAAAATTTCAGATCATCAACTTGGTTACAGAAGTTAAATAAAAGAAATTCTCATTGCATATCTACTGTGTCTATTACATGTACCTGCTAAGCTGTGGGGCACAGAAAGATGATGAATTCAGTAATTCATTGGACCTTATTGTTAGAAAGGACCTTAGAAATTATTTATACTCCTCATTTTAGAGTTGAGGAAACTGAGGTTCAGAAACTTGACTTGTCCAAAGTCATATGGGATTTTAGAGCTATAGTCCCTGCCCTCAAGGAACAGTTTCACAGTCTAATAAAGAGAAAGTACACAAATAAGTATACTACAAATCAGATTGTGATTAATTTCCATGAGAGGTACAAACCAGAGGTTGTGGGATTTAAGTGAAGGAACTCAGTTGAGAGAATTTGGAAAATATTCTTGAAGAAGGTCATATCTGATTTAGATAAGGTTTGGACAAGTTGAGATGGGAGACAACGTTCCCACAGGTGAGAATAAAAGCATGAACCAAGGTAGAAACTCTGGAGAATGGTGAATCCCTTTAGCTAACAACAAGGATTCATTTGAACAATGGAGTAAAAGTAGGGAAAGAGTGAGAAATAAGGTTGGAAGGATAGGTTGGGACCAGATTACAGAGAACTGAATGACAAGTTAAGAAGTTTGTATTTTACTTCTTCAATGGAGAGTCATTGAAAATCTTGGAAAAGGGCAATGATATTATCAGAGCTGTGAAAATACAACCTTTTACAATTAAGGGTCATTTTATAAAAGGTATTAGAGGATTACTAAAGTCCATAGTCTTAGATGAAAGCCTTGTTGGTCTAGTTTGTGGCCATTTCTTACTACTTCTAGCTGTAGCTGGTTCTCTGGTTCCCTTCTACAACTCAGATATAAATAGACTAATCTAACTCTCTCCTACACAAGAGTTTTCACTCTCCTCCCCAAAATCACATAGACAGAATTCTCTCATACAATACCTAAATGAGATGATATCGAGGAAGTACACAATCTCACTTTGTAGTTAAGGTCATCTTTTATATAGATTAGCTTATTCTCTTAATTAAAGTAGGTCTTATACTAAGGTCCTTTACTAGATACACACTGGTCAGGAAAGTAATAAAACTGTACCTCTTTAAAATATTTAGTGAGTTTTAAAAAAATTATGGTTTGCATTTGTATGAACTTAAGAGTTTCAAAGTGTTTCATAGATGCTATCTTTTTTGATCCTCACAACAACCTGTGAGTTAGGAAGGGCAATTATCATCCCAGTTTTACAGAAGAGGACACTGAGTCTGGGAAAAGGTAAGTGATGAGTATAATCTCACATACTAGAAGTCTTTCTGTAGTTCTTTCAAGATCCTATAAGTACTGGTATAATGGACCTATAATTCCACTGTTCTGGTGAGCTTCTGGGATAGAACTTTCTTGTCCAATGAAAGTCAGACTCTTTTCTGCAACTTAGAGTCTTAAAGTATTATCTTAATTGAGTAATTAGCATCCGTGCCCACTTGGTGTTACACAGCCAATGTATATCATAAGTGACCTTTCAATTCAGGTCTTCCTGACTCCGAAGTTAGCTCTATCTCCTTTACTGCATGTTATCCTAGTACCACTAATTATTACTGATAACACTACAGACATAGTAGTGATTTTTCACTTTGCTAACAATTAAAATTCATAATTATACTCTCTTGGTCATGGACTTAATCTCATTGTCAATATTTACATGGCATTAGTATTTTTCTTACAATAATCTGTTAGGTGAGTGGTGCAAGTATAGTTGGTCTCATTTTATATATGAAGAAGTAGAGGGCAAGGTCTTGCAACTACTGAGTGAAAATTTGAACTCTGGTCTTCTGACCCCAAGTCTAGAACTCTATCTACTTCTAAACTACTCATTTGGGTTTCATCAAATCCAAACTACTCACCTTTCAAACCACTAGATGTGCACTTTCATCTGTCTTCCTTCTTGGATCCTGTACCCTGGCCCAAAGCCTTCTCACAGTCTAGTCACATTGTTTGGGTTGGAAGAGCCACCATAAGCAGAAGGGCTTCACCCTTTTGCCTTCCCCTTTTGAACCTATCTGTGCTTCTGGACAGTTCATACATCTTGAAGATGGGAGTAAACACTATGGAGAAATGAATGACATTAGTCACTACATCCTAAGTTTCTCATCTGCATTGATGTTACTCTCTGTAGACTCCTAATACTTTAAGTCCATCTGCTGTTATATCCTAAGTTCTCCTTGACCTCTAGTATTATCCACCCTCTAACTGAACTGGTCTCTCTCCTAATTAGAGTATAAACTCCTTGAGAACAAAGACATAATTAATCTGAATATTAGTACACAGTGCTAAGCACATAATAAAAACATTATAAATGTTTTTTCATTAATTCTTTGATTCATTATTCATCATTGTTCAGAAAACGAATTTTGTTTTTATTATGAGTACTTACTTTGAGGAGGGAGGGTGGACTGGCTGTATAAAACATTGAGACATATTCAATTCTTCACAAGAATAGTCTTCCCTTTCTTTTTTTAAAAAAATTCTTATCTTCTGTCTTAGAATCAATTGATTAATGGGGATTAAGTGACTTGCTTAGAATTACCTAGCTAGGAAGTGTCTGAGGTCCAATTTGAACCCAGACCCGTCGTGTTTCCAGTTCTGGCTCTCTATCTACTGTGCCACCTGACTGCCCCCAGGACTAAAGTTCTCTTTCACAAATAATGTTTTCCTATTCCTTTCCACCTCCACTCCATACTGCTCCCTGCTATTGCTTTTATCTCAGTTTTGGAATATTGGCTTCCACTGCAGAAAGCTTCTCTTCTGTACATATTTTGTGGCATTCCTTGAGTGCACAATTTTACTTCATGCAAATAAAAACTATATATCTCTGTATCTAATTAGCCTATTAAAGTGAAGGGAATTTTTCTCTCTGTCATCTGTTTCCTTCTATGAAGTCATGAAGAATCCCATGTAGAATGGTTTTTGAGATTAATTCCTCAGGTTGAAGTAACCTCTTCTGAGGATACTATAAGGGGTTGAATTCCACTGTGATACTTTCAAGAACTATATCTTGCTTTGTGAAAATTTTCCATGGAGAGTTTTTCACTGCATCTGGATATTTCCAGGTTTTAGTGTTACTGACAGTGGTCATGTTTACATAGGACCACCAAGTCAAATGCTCTGGTCAAAATTTTTTTTGTGTCCATCTACACAGCAGAAAAGAACAACAAAAGAGGGTTGTGAAAGACTAATGGGATTTTAGACTACATTAATAGAGAATGGATCTAGTACAAAGAGGAGATAGTCTTACTTTTCTTGCTCTGTTCAGGTCACCACTGGAAAAAAATTTAGTCAGTTTTGTATGCTCCATTTTAGGAATGACATTGGCAAATGGTAACATTTTTGGAAAAGAGGATAGTGACCAAGTCAGTGAGGGGACCTGAATCTAAGCCATGTTCACATCTGTTCAATATAACTAGGAATGTTTAGATTAGAGAAGACTTGGAGGAGAGAAGATATAATGTCTGTCTTCAGCTCTTTAATATATAAGATAGGCTCCATATTACATATGGTAGATGGGTTTGATTTATTCTATGGAACTTATTTGGGGAAGTTCTGACTTAGGCTGGTATTATGATACTGGGATGAAATGAAGCCCTCATAGGTCATTGAATTGTTAAAAAAGCAAATTAATTTTCCCAACATAGGAAATGATGGGTAGGCTTAGCCCTTTTCATCTCCATATGGAAATATATATGGTCATTGGGGCAGGTTGTGGAGTCTGGAGTTGTATTGGAATATCTACCAAGTCTGAAGGGCAGTGATACCATGTAGGTGGACTTTTTAATGTCCTTCATTGACCAGGAAGCTATATCGATATGTCCAGAGGCTTCTGGGAAACTGAGTCTTGAGCGGTACATCTTGAGCATAGCCCTACCTCCTTGACCATTCATATCCCACTTTGGTTGCTTTTGGAGGAAAAACTAGTTTAACTCATGTGGGGACAGGAGGTAGGGAAGGAAAATCTCTAGAAGACATAGTTCCTATCATAGATCTGTATGACATAATCTCTCCAAAATCACTAGATTAAAATTATAGGAGAGTAATTTTCAACTTAATATAAGGAAGAACTTTCTGACATTTAGGATTATCTCTAAATGCAATGAATTTCCATAGGATCTAGGGAATTCTTTGGCACTGAACATCTTCAAGCCAAAGCAAGACGGTCACTCCAGGACACTATAGAGATTGATGCTTCATGTAGGGGGTTAGAATGGTAAAGGTTCCCTTGTCATCTAAGTGAAGGGTCCTTTTCAACTTGGGAATTCTATGAGTAGTTTTGTGGGTGATGCCAATTTTATATTGAAATGGTCATTATAATGGTTTCATCTCTTTGAATTTGGAGTGAATTATAGAGTTCTGGAGAAACTGCTGAGGTATTTTTAAAGGAAAAATACAGCAGATCACTTATTAGAAGTATTTGTTATTATTATTACAGTATTTATGTTGGATGGAGTCCATTCACCTCGGGAAATGGTCTTCCCAAAGCAGAGGTCTGACCATGTCACTCGTACTATTCAATAAATTCTAGTGGTTCTCTTTTTCTTTTAGAATCAATGTGTAGTCTTTAAACTCCTTTGTAACAGGATCACTTCCACTATTTCATATTCTTATCCTTTTACTTATTTCCACCTAGTCCATGATCCCGGGAAACTGGCCTCCTGGATATTCCTCATACAAGATACATCATTTCCCAAGAGTGAATTTTCATTAGCTGTCCTTCATGTCTGAAATGTTCTCTCTCCACCTCTGCTTTTTGGTTTCTCTAGCTTCCTTTGCATCTCAGCTAAAATCTCACCTTCTGCAAGAAACCTTCCCTTGTCCCCATTAATGCTGGTGCCTTTGCTCTGAAATTACTTTTTAAATCACCTAATACAGAACATGCTCATACATAGTTGTTTGCATGTTGTATTTTCTATTAGCTTGGGAGCTCCTTGAGGGCAGGAATTATTTTTTTTATTTGGGGGGGGCACTATCTTTAGTGCTTAGAACAGTCTCTAACGTATGATAGGTGCTCATTACATGTTTGTTGTCTTATTGACTTCACTTATTATTATAAATCCCCCAGTCTCCATAAGTGGGGGTTTCTCTCACCTTCATCATTGCAAAGTCACATCTTTCAATCAGGGCTAGCTCCTGATTATGGCAAGCATGGAAACTATAACTAACAGCAGCTCATATTGATATAGCACTTTAAGGTTTTATAATGTACTTTTCTCCTAAAAATTCTGCAAAGTAGGTAATGCAAGTATTAATATCTCCATTTTATGAATGAATAAATTGAGATTCAAAGACATTTAGTGATTTTTCTCAGGGTCACACAATTACTATAATTTGTAGTGACAAGACTTAAACTTAGTTCTTCTGAGACTCAGTCCAATGTTCTTTCATACTACTGCTGTTTCCAGCAGAGGGGAAAGGGGGAAGGAATGAACAAGCTATGTTGGATTTTGTAATATGGTTGGGTATTAGATTTCTGATGAACACATTTTATGGTAACTAAATCATTGATCCTACTTTTAAGTCATTTTAGAACATTAAAGCCTATAACATCAATCTCATGGATGATTCATAGGTCAGAGATGTGACCGTACAGTGAACAAAAGATTATAATCTGGCCACAGAATTTGAATGTTGCATTTAAAATAATTATATCATATCTAAATTATTATATTTATATAATCTACATCCAAATTTTATGTGGCACATGTCCAAAAAGCCTCTAGAGTGGCTAGCTTGGATTTTTGCTGTTCTAATTATTGCATCAGAAAATATTGTTTGAATAGATTTCCTAGATTTTATTTAAAAGGGGAGCACCCAGACTGAAACCCAATGGACAGCAGTAGGATAATCAATATATGAAACAAAAATGATGTCTATTCCTATATTGGTCAGCTGGTATGGTATAATGGAAAGAATGTTGATCTATGAGCCAAGATAATCCTGGGTTCAAATCTTGCCTCTGATATTAACTAAGTGGGAAATCATGAACAAGTCATTTAACCTCTTTTTGCCTCAGTGTATTATTTTATATGAAAATGGAGATAATGGTATCTGCCTCAGAGGGCTGTTGCGAGAATCAAATGAGATGTTAAAGTTAGCAATTACTTTTATTTCTTCAATATTTAGGCCACCATCTAGGTTCTGACTTTCTCTAATGCAGAATTAGGTAGTGTCTGAACATAGTGAATGGAATAGCACTGGGAAGTATTCCAACCAATTTTTGGTCAGATCAATGCGAGCTGTTTTCTGAAGTCAACTAATTGTACCATCAAGTAAGGCAATCTTGCATAGTGGATAGAGCAGTGGATTAGGGAATCAATGGACTAAATCAGTTGGGTGACCTAGGACTAGTTTGAAAATTTTCTGGACTTCAGTTTTGTCATCTGTAAAATGAAAAGGTCAATGGTATGTAGAGGACAGAACACTAAAGCTCAGAGTTTGAGTATCTGGATTCAGAGTTCAGCTAAGTTCACTTTTATGACTATAGGTAAGGAATTTTTCTCTCTTAGAGCTTTATTTCACATAAATCTGTAAAAAGAAGGGATTGAACTAATAATGTCTAATGTACTGCTAATATTCAAGACTTTTAAGATGAATGTTCTGTATGATTTGATGGGAAATTCTCAGAACTGTTCTGTCATGGATGTCCCCAAACAGATACAATCCAAGAATGTTTAAGGGTTTTAGTGGTGAACAAGATCAAGAGAATAGTCTATTATCTAAAACATTTCAAAGAAATCTTAGGCTGATTGAAGACAAAACATTTTTTTCCTTCAACAGGTCTGTGATTTGGATCCATAGCTTCTAAAAATAGGATGTAATAATAATCCTTCTGTACACTACCACAGCCAGGTTATATCTGGAACACTCTGTTAAGTTCTGGATGTCACAGTCTAGAAAGGACTTTGCTAAGCTGGAGAACATTAAAAGGAAGGCAACCAGAAAGGTGAAAGGACTTGAGTTCATGACATAGAAGAGTTGGTAGAAGGAACTGGGGGAGGAAAGAAAGAGAAGGAAATTGGGGAATGAAGAAAGACTCAAGAAGGTCCTAATAGTTTTTTTTAAAGGACTTGGAAGGCTTTCATGGGGAAGAGGGAGTAGGTCAGTCCTGTCTGGCTCCAAAGGAGCAATTGGTAGAAGTTGCAAAAAAAAATATAATGTTTAGAACAATTCAAAAATAGAATACACTACTACCTTATGATTTCATGGATTCTTCCACTATAGAGGTCCTCATTTCATGATGATCCTTCTTCTAATTTATCATTATTATATCCAATCCCTTGGATTGGAGGAAAAAATGAATTCTTTATTCCTTTTTTAATTTAACGGGGGACCTGGAGGTCCTCATACCATAGAGATTTATAGGGAGTGTGTTGAGTTGGTAATTGGCATCTAGTTGCTGTAATATAAAGGTGAGCCTGAGCTTACTGAGAGGGCTTTTTGACTTTAGCTTTTAGAAGAGCGATGGGCAAACTATAGCCACAGGCCAGATTTGGCCCCCTGAAATGTTTTATCTAGCAGAGCAACATTATTCCTAATCTGATGAATACGAGTAGGGCACAATGCAATGAAACTTCAATAGAGTTGACTTAGAGACAGATTGACAGATGAACATTTCCTTTCCTTTGCCCCCCTCTTTAAAAAGTTTATCCATCACTGCTTTAGTGGGCTTTTTGTCTTTTGGGTTTGGGGCTTTTGGTTTGGGTTAAGTTTTTTTCTTCCTTGAACTTTTTGGAAGGTGGCTGGCCATTTTGGAAGGAAGGCTACCTTTGTTGACTGACCTAATTGGGGTTGGATTAAACACTGATTGGGTTAGTTTTGATTGAGCTGGATTGGGTTGGAACTTTGTGGGTGGTTGTTATTAGCAGTAGTTATAGGCAGTTATGGGTAGATATAGGCAGTTTTAGGTAGTATTTATAGGTAGTTATAGGATAACTGGTATAGATTTTAGGAAATTCTCTTTCTCTATCTCTTTTCTATATTTCTCTCCTCTACTATATTCACTTTACTATATTCTTTTTACTATCTCTATTTTAATTAAACTAAATTGTTAATTGTTAAAAGCTGCCAGAAGTTTTCTTTCCTCTGGCTTAAAGGGATAATATTAATTTACAACTCTACTATATTCTCATTAAAACTTAAATTATTAAAAGCTGCTCTCTTATTTTGTCAAAACTCCTAATGTAACCCTTATGCTTCCCTTATTCCATTTCAACTTTCACACAGCTATTTGTCTTAGTTCCTCATCTGTAAAATGGGGAGACACTAGAGAAGGAAATGGCAAACCACTCTACTATCTTAGTCTGGAAAGAATTGGACATGACTGAATAGCAATAGAGACTCATTACCTTCTCAAGGCCTTTCCTATTGCCTCAAACTGCTGATGCATTGACTTCTAAAATCACCTTGACTTTTTTTTATTTTGGGGGGGTCTATGCTGATTTATGTATGTGTTGTTTCCTCAGATAGTATATAAATTCCTTGAGGAAAGAGAATATTTCATTTTGTCTTTGTATCTCCAAAGCAGAATTCGTAGTCCATAGATGGCACCCAAATGTTATCTGATTAATTGAAATGGCTGGAGACCAGTTGTCAGGGTGTTGTGGTGTAGATTCAAAAATTCTTTTAAATTTATGGATAAAACTATTTGGGAATGGAAATCCTCTCTAATTCTAATAGTTTACAATTCAAGAATATTCAATATTGTTGCTAAGGTATTATGTTGCTCAGCTGAACAGGGAGATGATAACAACTATGCTCTATTTTAAACCAGTCATCAAATGTTGAAAGGTAGGGTGACATAGTGGATAATTAAGAGAAGCAAGAGAAACAAGCATTTATTAAGTACCTACTATGTGCAAAGTATTGTGCTAAGAGGTTTAGAAATATCAGTTGGAGTCTTACCATAACTTTAGGAAGTAGGTGATATTATCTGTATTTTATAGTTGAGGAAACTGAGGCAGACAGAAATCAAGTGACTTGTATTTGAGGCTGGATTTGAACTTGGCTCTCCTTGACTCCAAATCTAGGTGCTTTAGCTATTGAGCCACCTAACTAATGATGAATGTATAGGGGTAAAGCTGGTATGATTCTATAAGTCATCTGACTCAAAAATTTCATTTTAATGATGAGTTTCTGGAGACCCAGATGGGAAGTAACTTGCACACTTAATAAATGGCAGTGCTGGAATCTGAACACAGATTCTCTGATTCCAAATCCTGAGATTCCACCTTATACCACATGGTATAAATATTTGTTGAAATGGATTCAACAGCATGTTGTTCCCTGTATTACTGATATTATTCAAATGATTTATGGGAGAGGAAAAACTGTTTGTCAAGTTGAATTGAGTAGAAGAGAGGGAATTTCTTCCCCACAGAATGACATTTACCCAAGAAGCTTTCTTACAGCTATAACTGAGATGTGCAATCATTACCTATATAAGATTTGTTCCCTTCCCTGCCCCCATCTAAAAGAAGGCTGGATGATAGAGAAATTGATTCTACAGGTTCATTAATGTCCTAGTCATAAAATACATTGATGATAAGATCTATTAACTCCTTTTTAAAGGACTGATGGTTCTCCAAAGGCCTTTCATCCAAGGATCTCAAAGTGTTTTATAGTTCTTTGCTTCCTTGTTTTCCTTCACTAAATTAGCTAAGTTCATCTCTTCTGTAGGCAGGTGATGAGAACGAGAGGCAGGTTAGGAGACTATTCCAGAATAGTCCAGTAAGTCGAATAGGTTCCATGATTCTGAGTTCTTTTGCTGCAGTCAGGAACCTCTACTAGCTGAAAATAAAACAGGCCTGGTCCAAACTCACATTGAATGTGAAATGCTCCAGTTTTAGAAACGTAGCATTTACTGTATCCTTATCCTCAAAACAAGGAATTTCTTACATTTCAGTTAGTTGGTGTGTAATGTTCCTTTTATGCCTGTTCTCAAAGTCTTGACATCACTAAAAATAAATGACTCAATTACACTTGTGCATAAGCAGCTGGAAAACTACCCAAATGTTCCCAGTCTCTAAACTGTGTAAACAGAGACACAGGGGAAAAAAAGAAGAGGGAAAGAGGTAAAGAGACAGACAGAGGCAGAGATAGAGAGATACAGATACAGACTAAGTAGACAGAGAGGCAGAGACAGAGAGAGATAGACAGATACACTGAGATACACAGATATACAGTAGATACTTTTTTTCTCCCAATATAAATTTACATAAAAGAAACATGGAAGTCTGGGAGAGAGAAGGAATAGAATTCCTGGCGTTTGCCACATCTCTTTGTTCCTGGTAACAGATCAAAGCAAACCAGGTGGGAAAAGGATCATGAAACTTTATAAACACCTTACAAATAAACGTGCCCTGCCAACATACATTCCAGGACTTGTCATAAGAAAACCCTGGCTGAGTGCCTGGGCTTAGTGGCTCCTGGAGATCTGGTGTGCCTCACTCTAGAACCCCAATACCAAAAGACACATGTCCTAGTGGAGTCAATACTCTCCAAGCCTAAACAGAAACCCCTCCTTATTTTGTAAAAGACTGATATCCCTGGGGACTTTTATCTTTGAAATGTAATTGCCAAAAAAGAAAGAGAAAATGTTTCAAATGCCCCATTATGAGAGCTGAGTTTGGAACTTTGCACACTCACAACATTCTTTCTTTTATTTACTGTCTTGGGTGGAAAAATATACTCTCTCCCTGAGACCTTTTGCCAGAAGAGAAAAGCAGGTTTGGCTGGCAGAAAACCTGATCTTCCTTTCTCCTTCCTTTGCCATACTGTAGAGAGGGAGGGAAAGGTTGCAGCAGCTGGTTCCTTCAGTGCCAGGTTGAACCTTACCTGAGTAGTCCAGGGGAAGAGAAAGAACTTCCCTGGAGATGAAAGTAGGTCACATGAAACCTGAAAGAATTAGGAGAAAGTCAGAAAAGAACTGTGGGTTAATCCTGAAGTTTGAAGCTTCCCCTGCCTTTTTAAGGAGAAGCAAAAGGGCAAGGCAAGGAGAACATGTCACAATGCCCTCCTCTCTGGCTTTCACCCCAGACTCCATTTTATTCTATTATTAATATTGCAACTATTCAGTAAACAAAATGCCTATTTTGGACAGAGTTTATGAAGGTTCCTTGTATGAGTGGTGTCCAGAAGAATAAACTTTTCCCTTTCGCCAAGGCAGGAGAAAAAAAGAATGTGTCTTTTCAATTGCATTCAGCAGTATTTAGTTTTGACTCAAAAAAAGTCTTTCAGATCAAGGCAGGAATCTAGCGTGTATTATCTACCTTCACCAGCATCTTATGTTTGCTACCTTAAAAAAATTACCTTGTAGTTTTCAAGTAAATTTAAAGTAAAATTATTTGCTTATCTATGTACACACTGCAGATTGATCCAGGAGACTGAATGTCAGCTCTGTGATGGTAGGAACTATTTCATATTTGTTTTGGTATACCCACGACTGTGTGCAGTAAAAACCTTGCACTAATATATGTCTAATAAATATTAACTTATTAGACTGAATTGGAGTACTCTTTGGATGTCTATAAAGACAGGCTGAAAAACTTAGTTCCTACCATCATCATCATAGTTTTCATGACCTTTACGTAACCTAAAACACTACACATACAATATCTTAGTCCTCACAACAATCCTATGAAGTAGGTGGTGATATTATTTCCATTTAAAAGATGGGAAGGGGGAAGCTGGGTAGCTCAATGGATTGAGAGCCAAGCCTAGAGAGATGGGAGGTCCTAGGTTCAAATTTGACCTTAGACACTTCCCAGCTGTGTGGTCCTGGGAAAGTCATTTAACCCCCATTGCCTAGCCCATACCAATCTTTTGCCTTGGAATCAATACATAGTATTCTTCTATTCAGTCTCACAATACATAGTGTTGATTCCAAGGCAGAAGATAAGGGTTTAATAAAAAAAATGATGGGAAAACAGTATGATTTATCCACAGTCACCCAGCTAGTAAGTGTCTGAGATGGGATGATTCATATTTAGGCTTAATCCTGAATGGATGCCTGAGAAAGGCATAGATTTAACTTTTATTCAATCCGATTTGATTCAATAATCATTCATTTGGGGCTCATGGTATGCTGAGCCTTGTGCTTTATTTTGTATATAAGGTGTAGCTAAGACACAATCTCTACTCTCATGCTGTTTACAACTTGGTAAGTACAATTCAAAATAATGTGTAATTTTTTAAACCTGGTCCCGTCCTGTGATCTGAGTGGTGATTGGAAATAGAATTAAACAGAACTAAGCATCAGTTAGTTATATTATTAACATTATCTTATTTAGAATGTTACTAAGGTGGAGTAGACAAAGACTTTTGAGGAGTATTTGGCTGCCATTGTACAACCTCCCTTCTCTCAAGAGAACAAGAAGATTAAAAGCAGCTGGGATAACATTTCAAGCAGGACTACTTAGCTGAGTCCAACCTTCCACCTTTGGAATGATGGCAACTCCATTAGTTGGAATCTGGAAGAAACTAACCCAGGCAGAGAGATCATGAGCAAAAGAGTTAGATGAGCCAATGGCAGAAGGTTGGTGTGTGTTTTTTGTCTTCACTTCTCTGAGCAAAATGGGCAAGAAAGAGGTAGAAAATTCCTCTTTTTAGACCCCTTAGGATAAGTGGTATTGCCTGGGGATAGGTGGGATGGAAGCATCACTGAGAGGCAGCAGTGATGATGCTGATAATCTGGGGTTGAATATTGCTGGATCAGAGGTAATTGTCCAAATCTCAACACTGACATTTCTGTGGAGGAATTTTGGCAAAAGTTTTTGGCCACAAAAAGTTGGTTAAAGCTCCTCCTCCCTTCTCCCATTTCCAGCTCTTCTGGGAGAGAGGAAAACCCCAGACACCAGCTTTCTGGTAACACTAGAAGTTTCCCATAACCATGCAGTTAATAATATTGAGTACGACCCTTTCTCATTTCTTCCTCTTTGTTTCTCTCCTTGAGTGATATTGCAGTAGTCTTCTACCCAGTCTCACAAGGGATTCAGTTGGCAAAGGAAGATCCTATTCCTTTGGCAAAAGCTTGCAGTGACTAGACGAATGCCTTTTGTTTTGCTTACTTTTTACGGAATTGTATTACGGTTCTGTGCAGCCGAAGGGCTGGAAGAGAAGACCAAGGAATAGAGAAACTTAATGCACGAATGGTGAAGTAGTTCAGCTAATCAGTATTATTTCACCCTTTCCCGTCACCAGAATCTATGCATGTAATAAAAGTGGATAGTTCCCTTCGGGAGAATGACTCTTTGGCAGGCAGTGTGCTCAAGCCTTGTTGGCGTGTCCAAAGATACAGCTGGAATCATTGTGAGGTTTGACTGTGGCGAGGCTGACTGGGCTGCCTTTCCCTTCCATATGCTCTGTCCTCTGTTGACTCCACCTCAGATCTTGAGGAATCTGGCACCATTTTGGCCAGAGGATTCATCTTACATAAATGCCGCCAGAACAAAGAGCACTAGCTAGCTTAACAGAACAGAAGTGGGGAAACTCTCCTATAAGAAGATCTCAATGGTTATGTGTAGCTTGGTAGCCTCCTATAAGATTTTTTAAAGGGTTTTGGAAGCCTGTCAAGGAAAATGTCACATGGAAGAAGATAATGGCATTATATTTAGGTGACTATGGCATTGGATATCTGTATTTACTGAGGCTGAGATAATTCATGGGGGTCTGACCTAGGGGGAAGCGAGGTGGTACAATACATGGAAAGCTGGGTCTGGAATCAGGAAGACATCTTCCTGAGTCCAAATCTGACCTCACATGCTTACCAGATATGTGGCCTTGGGCAACTCACTTAACCCTGTTGGCCTCAGTTTCCTCATCTGTAAAAATGATCTGGAAAAGAAAATGGCGAACCATTCCAGTATCTTTGCCAAGAAAATTCCAAATAGCCTCACAAAGAATTGGACACAGCTGAAAAATGACAGTCAGTCTGAGTAAACTGTTTTCAGATGACCACCTCATCATGTGTAATGGAAGCAGAATGCTGATGTTACTTGTAAATATGTATATACTATCCTTCACTTAATCCTAGTCTGATGCTTCATGGTGGTATGGAGGTAACCAGTGATAACAAAGAATAAGCTTTACTAAGTCTTTCCAAGTTGGAAAGGCTTTGGCTACAGTCAATGGAGTGGAGAATCCATCAATCTATTTTACAGACATTAAGTTTCTATCATGTGCAAGATGAGAGATAACAGTATAGTGCTTAGAGTGTTAGCCTTGGAATCAGGAAGACGTGGACTCAAGACCTATCTCTGACATAGTCTATGTGCCTGCTATGGATACTTGCTATGGTGAGTTAATCACTCAGTGCCCTGGAGCACCCTCTAACAGTATCAGTTGCCAATATGTGTGCATAGAGAAAGTACTAGGAGTCCTTACATCAATTAAATTATAAGTGTTGGCCCTTCCAGCTGCTTCCACCATGGGAAAAATGTGCAAGACACTACACTAGGCAGTGAGGATGCCAGATTGTTCACTGTTCAATGGAGGACCAGCCTGAGACATTTCTTGCCAGGTTGTTCATAGAGTGATATAAAAACTTTGGCTATAGTAACCTTTGAATACCTCTATATCATCATCATCATCATCATCATCGTCATCATCATCATCATCACTACCATCTTGATTTTACATCATCTTGAATTTACATAGTTTTTAAAGTCTACAAAGTACCTTACATATGTTAACCCCTGACTCTCATAGTAACAGGATGTGGTAGTTGTTAATATCCCCATTTTACAGGTAAATAAAATGAGGCTGAAGAGGTTAAGTGGATTGCCCAGCATCATACAGCTAGCTAGGGTCTGAAGTTGGATTGGATGGTGGCGATCTGCTTTGGTGTGGATATACATATTATACCACTGAAATCATATATCCTTGGTGTGTACTGATATGTGTATGCTTTGTAGATTCCATATAATGAACCATGCCATTCTCTTCTCACTAAGAATTTTTTTGGTAGAATTTCCATTTCTAGATTTGTGATATCAAGCTATAAGTGAAATGTAATTACTGGACAAGCAGCTTGAGTCCTCATCCAGTTTCTTCCTTTTAAAATTCCTGACCAACCAAAGAAAGCCAACTATTTAACTTGGAATTTAAAGCTTGTATTGTTTGAGTGATAAGGGCTGAAGCATAAAATTCCATAGTAAGATTGATGAATTTCATCAGGTGGAACCTAAAAGAGTTTATGGAAGTGATTTGTGGCACACCTGATAAACTATCCATGCATTTCCCCAGAATATTTGGTAACATAAATTCCTTATTCACAAGATAGCAATGATTCCAAAGGAACTACTAATTCTTTCAAGAGCCCAGAAGTTACTTGCTATTCAAATGTGAATGATTTGAATATAACTTCCAGAGAAGTGTTTGTTGCTGGTTCTGATTCTGATGTTGACCTAATAACCCATTTCATAGTGTTAATTGTAGACTTGGTCAGTAGCCAGCTCTTACTTGAAAGTTGTTGGGAAGATAACAGTCTGCAACATAAATGTCAACTTAAAAGCAACATAACCTAACCTGTGGCTTGTAAATACTTATTTAAAACTCTTGAAAAGTTTATGAATTGACATTTTCTGGGTGGTTCCAATTACTTCAAAACTTTTCTTAGAAAATTTTCCTTCCTTCTTCTATCTTGCTCCAATTCGTTAAAGCAAAAACACATTGGTCACAAATGCAAAATAGAAAATGACTTCAAATAATTTGATTTTCATAGGGTCTTGTAAAAAAAGCATAAGACTTCCAAGTTCAGGGCGGTAAGTCCTGAATATAATAATACACCACTTTTTTTGCATGCTGTCCTCCCTCATGCTCATGATTTAGAGGGCAAAATTTCAATTCAAATTTCCCGGCTTCTGTGAACTCATGTCAAAACCAGACCCACATTCTAAAACTGATTGTGGTGGCTTTATTTTTCTCCCCTCCCATTTGATACTTGTTAATCTTCCTGTACCGTGTCGGCACACTTACAGTAGGCAGAATGACTGATGACAGATGGTAGGGGAGAAGTGGGCTGACTTGGAAAATTTCCAAGAAATGCATCTAGCCACAGGATGCGTAAAACAGAAGCTCATATTTTAAACCTGGTCCATGTTGTTGGATTTTGTTGAATTGTGTGTGTATTTGTGTGTGTCCATGCATGCATATTTTGTTGTTGTTGTTATTGTTGTTGCTGTTTGGGCCAATGACAACAGGGGCCTCTCTGGCTGCTGCTTTTCACTCTTGGCAGTTTCTAAATTCCCAGACAGGAAACTCTCCCAAGTATTGCAGCTGTGAATTGGCCCATTTTTCTGGAATGAGGATAAATAGAATAGTTTTGTGGGATTCTTCCCCTTCTCTCACATAGAGTGACTTAGTACAAACATACACATGGAGATATAAAAAAAGAAAGGGAAAGAGAAAAGGCAATGCTAGTTATTACTCTTATAAGGATCTTGAACATACATGACTATTTCAGTCCAACTTTGTCTCAAAGGCATCTAATAAGCAAATACTTTGACATTCTCTTTAGAGTCAGGCAGTGAGTTATGAAGCTGCTTTTTCAGTGCTAAGCACTGGGAATACAAAGGAGGATGACCCTTACTTTCTAGGAGCTCAAAGTCTAATGGAGAAGACATTATACAAACAACACTATATATATATTGGTTAAGTTGGAGACAATCTCAGAGAGAAGGCACTTACATTAAAGATAAAGTTTTCTTATAGCAGGTAGGATTTTAGCTCAGACTTGAAGGAATCAAAGAAAACGAGGAGGAAGAGATAAAGAAGAAGACTTCTAGTAGTGGGAGATAGTGAGTAAAAATGCTTAGAATCTGAAGATAGATTGTTGGTTTGAGAATCAGAGAGAAGACCAATATTATAGGAATGGAGTACATGGGGAAGGGTGCCAAGTATAAGACTAGAAATGTAGGAAGGACCCAAGTTATGGAAGACTTTAAAAATCAGGATTTTAAATTTGATCCGTGAGGTAATAGATCTTTTGGAGTTGATTGCAAAGGGATGTGTGTGTGTGTGTGTGTGTGTGTGTGTGTGTGTGTGTGTGTGTGTATCTTGAGGGACTTTAGGCAGAATCTTGTTTTCAATTTTTTTTTTTACTTTTAAAAACCACATTAGTATATGTATATGACAAATGAGTAGAGCATTGACTGGAGTGGGGAAGAGAGAAAAGATAGGGACATCAACCAATGTTGCTATTGCAGAAGTCTAGGGATGTGGTTATGAAGACCTGGGCCACAGTGGTGATAAAGTTAGAGGAAAGACAGGAGCATATACAAGGGTTGTTCTGAATATAGGTGTCACAGGTCTTGGCAACAGATTGACTATGAAGAGTGAAAGAGAAGGAGTTAAGGATGATATTTAGGTTGCCAGCCTGGGTGCCTATGAGCAAAGTCATTCTTGGAACAATAATACAGAACTTAGGAAGAGGGAAGGGGTTGAGAGGAAAGGTGGGTTCAGTTATTGAAATGTTGAGTTTAAATTATCTCGGAGATATCCACATCAAGATGTGCAATAGGCAGTTAGAGATGTGAGACTAGAGGACCACAGAGAGATTAGGATGAGACAAATAGATCTGAAAATCATATGTATAGATATGATACATGGGGGCTGATAAAATTTCCAGATGAAATAGTATAGAGGGAGAAGAAAAAAGGACCCATGATAGAGCTTCAGAACATCTATGGTTAGTGGTTGTCACCTGGATAAAGAGTTAGCAAAAGAGACTAAGGAGAGGTCCCCTTGTAGAATAAGACTGCCTTATTCTGGTACATTCATAATTTAGAATCCTTGGCTTAGGTACAAGATGGAACACTTTTATGCTGTATTCCATTCATCAGTGAGTAGGTCCATAGAAGTTCTGATGTACTGATCATTTTCCAGAGAGGAAATCTAAGGTCCTGAGGACTTAGAACAGAGACAAAAATCCCATTACAAAGTAGTATTAAGAAAGACCACACATTAGGAAAGGAAAATACCTGCTGTCCCCAGGTCTATTTTTTGCATAGAGAATCATCATAGACACAGGCAGGTCTGCAGCAGATGCCTCTTCTCGAAATGAAGGATGACATAACTAGTGATACATGTAAAAGAAGAATATGACTTAGAGTGAAGTGACTATCAAATCTAAAAAAAATCACAAGTTAATTTAATATTTATTTACTTATTTGTTTGAAAATACTTCTTTCCTGAGCTAAAATTAATACATAAATGTCACATCTCATTTTCTCAAAAAGTCCTAGGGCTAAGAAAGAAAGCAGGCTCAATAAACATTATATCAGTTGCGTTTTCATATTGCTTAAAAGATGATGTAGGCACACAATAAAGATGAAAGAATCAGGGTAAGAAAATACCCCCAAATGATTACATTTCTACAGTATACTGGAGGTGATCATCTTGACTGAGCCCTTAATGTAGTTTCCTTCAGGTTTGTTCTTCGTCTGGGGCAAGATATGAAAAAGACAATTTCAAATTTATTTGTTCATATGTTTCCAATCAGTATGTACCACAAACTGAATATAAATGAAGATGAAAGTGAATTCTGCCATTGCACAGTGGACAAGAAACTTGGCCTGATGCTAAGACTAGTTATAATGACAAAGGACAATTGTTAGCTTTTGATTAATCAGTTTTGAAGTCCATAGTATTGGGTCCATGTATTTATAAGCAATCAAACTTGTTATTTTAACACCTAGCTATAGACTGAGGGACAAATTGCACCTGAGCAAGACGTGGCCCCATAAGTACACTACTGTGACTTCTTTTCCCAGAATGAGAGTGCCTATGTATTGGCTCCTGTCAGCTAATGCCTTATCTACAGTGAATAATGAATTACCAGCCTTCAAGGCTGATAGACTTCTAGTCTGTTCTCTTATAACACCTCTCCACAAACTCCACTGCTTAAAGGACAGTGACTCCAATGGAGTGCCCATCTAGTGTCATAGAATCATGGACTTAGAATTAGAGGAAACTTTACAAAAACAGCAAATACAACCTTTTCATTTTTATAAGCAAGAAAATAGAGACCCAGAGAAGATGTAGAAAATTATTCAAAGTTAACACAGATGGAAAAAAGCACAACTGAGATTCAAATCTAGCCCCTCTGACCTCTCTCTCTCTCTCTCTCTCTCTCTCTCTCTCTCTCTCTCTCTCTCTCTCTCTCTGTGTGTGTGTGTGTGTGTGTCTGCCTATCTGGTTCTCAAAGGACCTCCTCTTGTTCATTACTACATTTGGCCATTGGGTAAGAATTATTTTTATTTATCATAAATTGCCAAATCTTTCTACTAAGGCATAGAAAAGCAGTTTTCTATAGTGGTGATTGTAGTGCTCACTCATTAAATTCTAGATTTTTTGAAGTATTGATATTCAAATGTGCTTTTGGGAGAAATACCTAATTCTCAAGATCCATTCTCCTATTTCTAATCCCTACGCATCACATATACCAAAGGCCTGTTGGAGATACCATGTAATTATTATTTAGAATATCTATCCTACTATTGTATTGACTTGCATAAATTAAGTGAAATAAGGAAAATGTGCACACTATTCCAGAAGAGACTGGCATATAGTCCCTGTGATATCAACTGAAATAAATTCTTCAAATTGTTTTCTATCTGTTAGTATGGGAATCCCTGCATCATCCACTTCTAATTATTGTTCCTAGAGGCTCTAGTCAGTACAGCACTTAAGCTATTTATCAGGTATCTTTGAATGTCACTATGTACATACATACCTAAGTTACAATATTTCTTTGAACCTTCATTGAATAAATGATACATTAATATTATTCTTTTTACATTCATATCCCCATATGCAATATACTGTAGCCTATTTGTGCCCACCATAAACTTTTCCACTGGCCACCTACAGTTTTTATTCTTTTGAGATTGTGCTGTTCCAAGATTTTTACCATTTAGAATCATTGAGAGAGTATATAGGTTAGAAAAAGTGGGTTTTTATTTCAGGGAATACCGTGGGATTTTTGAAATACTTGCAAAATTCCTAAAATGCAATCTAGACTGATTTGGTTCTCTAATTCTAAGGCTAGTTCATTATCCATCTGCAGTGCTTGCTTGCGATATGTCCTGATGGACTAATCCAGTAGGCTATACATTTAACTGCATCTCATAATAAGGTGAAATAAGCATTTTTCATATACTTGATATCATCCTCTGTGGCTGGTTAAATTACTTTCTATTAAATGTCCATGGATTTCCTTGAGGATGCCATCAATATTTGGAGACTTGATGCAATCAGGACAATGCCATCTGAAAACAACAGCATCTGGAGTATCTTACCATTTATAGGGAAGCTTGTTTTCTCTTTGGACTCTCCACAGGAAATCCTCCATGACAACACTGAGCTCCTTTGTTGAGCATGTCTTTCCTTTTTAATATCTTCTCTAAGATCAGTAATCAGAGCACAATTGAACAAATGTATCTCTCTGATTAATTCTATCAAATAATTTTTAATGATATTTACATATTTGAGGTGGGAAAACTTGCCCAAAGAAATTTTTTACAGATACATTTTAAACTATTCAGTCAATTTTGGGCAAATAACCAGTAAACATTAAACACAGTGAGATCTTTTTATTTTCTTTTATTTGGGGGAGGATTTTTAAAACATATTATGTGACCGAAAATGTAATCGGGTATAGAAAATGCTATTAAATTCCCTTTTCATATTTTCACCAAAACACCCTTTAAAGATGTGTTGCCTGACCCAAGTGGGCCATAGTGCTCAACTTCTCCTTCTCCACTAAGAAGGCCCTCTTGGTTCTGTAACTATAAACACGTGGACTGAATTTAGTCACCAGGGTCTGCCATTTGAAGATGCTAGTCTTAAATTTTCTAACTTCATATTCTTATCCTAGAGCCCTAAGGAGAATCAATTAAAGCTTAATTTGTTTCATGTCAAATTGGGTCTCCCCAAAAGTAGAGAGTAGAAATGTACCATATAGCATGTAAATGTACCATGTAAATCAGGTATAGGGCAGCTATTTATTTCCTCCAAGCAAAAGAAAAGCTTAACACAAGAGATTCACAGTGTATATATTTAACAAGGAGTCAAAACAGGATATGGTAAATTACAACTACTGATACCTACTCTCAAGAGAAATCAATATTTAAAATGCTTAAATCTGAAACATTTTGGGAACTGATGGGAGTGATGGAAATGGCATTTCATCTAAATATTAAACTCACTCTTCACTGTATAAACAAGCATTGCCATTACCTTTTGGCAAGCAATGCAGGACTTTGTTTCACGTTCCTTACTATAGTCATCTCCAGGAAGTTCCAAAGTACTTCAACTCACAAGGTCACCTCTAAGGAGATGTTTATCTGTGTCAAATCACTTATGTTTAAGGAAAGAACACAAAATAGAAAAGCCAAGTCTCCAGTCTGATTAAGTCTACAATATGCTTTAGCTACCATGTTCTCTCAGCTATCATGCTATGAAGGCAGATGGATGAAGATGTCATCATTCTCTCTTCCTTCCAGGGAGAGCTTTAAAGAGTCCTAATTCAGAATATTAGAAGATAAGAGGAGAGAGGGAGATAGAACTTGTACATGTGAGAGAAACAAAAGGAGGAAGGGAGGGAGAAGGGAGGAGAGACAGAAAGAAAGATAGATATACCCTTCTTGGACACATTGCCCTTCCCTTCCCTGCTCTTTACCACTAGTATTGGATGGGGATGGGGAAAGGAAACTATCCAGCACTTACTCCATCACACCAAAGCTTCAAAATCTTTCAACATTGAGCCGCATATTTCCTTTAAAGTTTATAGGGTTCAACTTCAGTTCTCTAATCCAATACCCTGCTACAATTTAAATGTGTATCCTTTAGAATAGATGATTCTTATAAAGGCTTAATATAAGTGAGATAGTTGATTGGCATGTAGATTAGTAGTTGCTGGACCCTCCTTTGCTCCTCCCACCAGTAATGCTATCATCTATAATCCTTTCTAGTGTTTTTTAACCTCCTTGCTATGAGAGAATTTGAAAGTTGACCTTTAGTGCTCTCAAAGGATGGCATAAAAGACATGAAGAATTTGAGATTTGTCAGTATAGGGAACTCTAAAGTGGGATCTCTTTCCACTATCGAGAACAATATATCAATGCCAGTAGATAAAGCCTAGGGGTTACCTGAGACACATAGAGGTTAAATGGACTGGGAATTGATCCTATGGTTTCCTTAATATGAGGAACTCCCAGAAAAGGAAATTCATAGATAAGGAAATTCTCTCTACCAATTTAGGATGGATTCTTCCCTTGCATATTATGGTATTATTGGGATGCTTAGAGCACTATGAATTAGCTTCTCCAGGGTCATAGAGCCAAAATGGATCAATTTAAGCAGAGCTTAAACCCTGGTCTTCTTTTCCAGTCCAGTTTTCTACCCACTATACCATTTTGCCTCTTTCCTCTATGTAAATGTAATATAAATTTCTCTCAGTTTCCACCCCCCCCAATTAATGGAAGAACTCAAAAAGGATTTAATAAGTCAATTAAGAGATGTAGAAGAAAAATTGGGGAAAAATGAGAGTGATACAGGAAAATCATGAAAAAAGAACCAGTAGCTTGGCAAAGGAGGCATAAAAATACTGAAGAAATTAATATCATATAAAAAAAAGAATAGACCAACTGGTTAAAGAAGCACAAAAATCCAAAGAAGAGAACTCTGTAAGAAGCAGAATTTGCCAAATGGAAAAATAAAAAAAGGCAAAGAAGAGAAAAATTTCTTGAAAGACAGAATTGGTCCTTTGGGAAAAGACGTACAAAAATTCACTGAGGAAAAGAACTCTTTACAAAGTAGAATTAGCCAAATGGAAAAGGAAGTACAAAATCTGGCTCAAGAAAATCATGACTTAAAATTATAATAGGGAAAATGGAAGCTAATGGCTTCATGAGATATCAAAAAACAATAAAAGAAAGTCAAGAGAATGAAAAAAATTGAAGAAAGTGTGAAACATCTCATTAAAAAAAACTGCCCTGGAAAATAAACCAGGAGAAATAATTTAAGAATTATTGACTGAAAGCCATGATCCAAAAAAGAGCTTCAACATTGTCCTTCAAGAAATAATCCAACTGCCCCGAATTCTAGAAGTAGAAAACAAAATAGAAATGGAAAGAATCCACTGATCACCGCCTGAAAGAGATCCCAAAAAGATAACTCCCATGAATGTCATAGCCAAATTCTAAAACTCCCAGGTCAAAGAGAAAATATTACAAGCAGCCAAAAAGAAACAATTTAAATATCATGGAGCCACAGTCAGGATAACACAAAACACAGCAGCTTCTTTATTTAAGGATGAGAGGGCCTGAAATATGATATTCTTTAGGGCAAAGGAGTTGGGACTTCAACCAAGAATCATTTACTCAGCAAAACAGAGAATAATCCTTCAGGGAGAAAAATGGGTATTCAGTGAAGTAGAGAACTTTCAAATATTTCTGATGAAGAAATCAGAGCTAAATAGAAATTTTGACCTTCAAATATAAGACTCAAGAGAAACAAAAAGGTAAACAGAAAAGAAAAATTAAAAGATATTCAATAAGGTAAAACTGTGTTTATCCCTACACAAGGAGGTGATTCTTATAATGCCAAGGAATTTTGTCATTATTAGGGCATTTAGAAGGAGTATACATAGAGAGAGGGTGAAGGTATGAGTTGAATACAATGGAATGGTATAAAAAAATAAAGTCAAATTAAAGCCTAAAAAGAAAAATATATTGGGAAAAGGGGAAGGGAAAAATAGAATAGGATAAATTATTGTAAATAAAAAAGCATGAAAGAATGTTCATAGTGGAAGGGAAGATGGGGGAGATGGGGCGGAGAACATGTGATCCTTATTCTCAACAGAATTGGTTCAATGAAGGAAGAAAATAACCAATCAATCGAGTAAAGAAAATGGGGGTAAAGCTGAAAGAAAAGAGGACAAATTGGGGGAGGCAAAGGTCAGAAGCTAACATAGTGAAAAGAGTTGAATATGTAAGAATACAAATTATCTTCCAATTAACAAATGTTTTATAAAAAATATGAATAGGCACTTTTCACACAAAGTATTTAATAACCTCTATAGTCATGAAAAAATGCTTTAAATCACTATTAATTAGAGAAATGCAAATTAAAACAACTCTGAGGGACCACCCCACACCTATCAGATTGACTATTGTGTCAGAAAAGGAAAATGACAAAACTTGGAGGGGTATGGGAAAGCTGGGACAGGAATATATTATTGGGGGAGCTGTGAACTGATGCAATCATTCAGGAGAGCAATTTGGACCTATGCCCAAAGGACTATAAAAAAAGTACATACCCTTTGACCCAGCAATATCATTACTAGGTTTGTAGCTCAAAGAGATAAGGAAAAAAAAAAGGAGACCCTATATGTACAAAAATATTTAAAGGAGATTTTTTTTAGGGGAGAAAAGATTTGGAAAATGAAGGGATACCCATCAATTGGAGAATGGCTTGGTAAATTAAAGTATATGATTGTCATAGAATACTATTATCCTGTAAGAAAGCAGGAAGAGCTCAGGTAAACTTGCAAAGACTTACAAAAACTGAAACAGTGATATAAGCAGAACCAGAAGAATATTGTACAGGAATACTTTACAATGGACAACTATGAAAAAAAGCTATTCTCAGCAATACAATGATCCAAAACTATCCCCAATAACTCATTATTAAAAATGCCATCTGCTTCTGGAGAAAAAGAGAACAAGAAAGAAGAAAAGCAAACTTTTTTTCACTTTCTTAATTTTTTTCTATTTGTGTTTCCTTCTACAAAAGTATTAATATGGAAAAACATTATGCATAGTTGCACATGTAAAATTGATGTAAGATTGCTTACCATCCCGAGTGTAATGGAGAGTTTGGAGGAGGGAGGGAAGGAGAGAATTTCAATATACTTTGAAAAATGTTGGAAGCTGTTTTTACAAAAAATTGGGGGAAAATAAAATTTAAAAAATTAAGGTTTAAAAAACCCAAAACCCAATCATTTACAATATAGTATAATATTACATGTTATGCACTATGCTCCACCTTATAGAGATGCAAAGAAAAGGAAAAATATCCCCTTCCTTAAAGGAGTTTATGTTCTAATGCAGTGATGGGCAAACTGTGGCCCGTGGGCCAGATGCATCCCTCTGAAATGTTCTATCCAGCTGCACAACATTATTCCTAATTTGATGAATACAATGAGTAGGATACAGTACAATGAAACTTCGAAAGAGTTGCCTTAGAAACAGACTGGCAGATGAACATTTCCTTTCCTTTGGCCCCCTCTGTAAAAAGTTTGCCCATCACTGTTCTAGTGGGTAAATCAAAGATGGAGAAAGAGATGAGAATGAGATAGAAACAGAGATAGAGACAGGGCAAGAGAAACTCCGAAGCCTTTTTTTTTTGTAACACATTGGGACCAGACATGAAACCATAAATTCTTTCCAGAACCCCTGAGTAGTATGAGAAGCCACCCATTAACTAACTAACAAGTGTTTTCAACAGCAAAGGTAAGATTTTTGTCAAAGCTTCTTTTCATAAAATGTTTTTTACTCTGTTTTGGTTTCCAACTTTTCTTCTGCTTAAAAATAAACTTTAGAGAATTTTGAATCTTGAAGAAATTTCTTCAAAAGATGATTTTTGTCACAAGGAATCCTTTTCATTTTATTCTGGAAATGATTTTATTACTTCAAGAAAAGGAAGCTGGCTGGGGAAAAAGCTTCTTCATTAGTCCTTTTATGCTTGACCTTCATTGTTGTTAATGATCCCCAGCTGTACCAAAGCAGTTCCTTAGCCCTACTTTTGAACTATTGCTTCCTTGCCTTGAAAGGAAAGTGGACTTTTAAGTGTGGCCCCACTTGTTGTAGACTAGGGTCAAATGAGCTATGGAGAGCCATGACAAGACTTAGGCGAGGTGATATATGGGCATTTGGTCTTATTGCCTACATTTGCACTTAAACATATGTAACTTCTTTCAACTTTAGTGACAGCAGCTTTAAAAGGAGGGAAAAAAATTATATGAGTCCCACTATGTGTCAGGAGGAGCAGCTAGATGGCACAGTGGATAGAGTTCCAGGTATGGAGTCAAAAAGACTCATCTTCCTGAGTTTGAATCTGGCCTCAGATACTTATTACCTGTATGACTCTGGACAAGTCATTTAACTGTTTGTCTCAGTTCCTCATCTATAAAATCATCTGAAGAAGGAAATGGCAAACTACTTCAGTATCTCTGCCAAGAAAACCCCAAATGGGTTCATGAAGAATCAGATATGACTGAAACAAACAACAACAATATGAGCTGAGAACTATGCTAAGCATTTTTTACAAATATTATATCATTTGGTCCTCACAGTAATCCTTCAAGGTAAGTACTATTATTATCCCCACTTTACAATTGAGGAGACTGAGTCAGTGATTAAGTGACTTGTCCAGGAGCAAACAGTAAGTGTTTGAGGACAGATATGAAATATCTATCTATCTGTCTATCTATCTATCTATCTATCTATCTATCTATCTATCTATCTATAGATATTTCTATCTAAAACATACCTACAATTGAGTGTATACACATATTTATATATCTATCAATGCTTGTACATACAAAGATCTCTCTATAGATAAATACACACATATATGCATGTACACATATATGTATATTTATCTAAGCAGCAAATATATGTGTACGCATATATATGTGTTGTGTGTGTATATATTTATATAAAGTATCCAGGCAGAGCTTGCTATCTACTGTGGTACCAGCTGTCTTTCTGCAATAGATTCCTTTCACATTTGCCAAAGATAGTAGCTGGGTTAATTCACTGCTTGTGGATTTAGAAGAGCTACTTGTCCATTCATCCAGTGAAAGTTATGGCTCATGATTGGTAAAAAATAAGAAAAATATCTTTTATATACTCTATTACTCAAAGGGAGGGTAGGTTGACAAAAATTGGTGGGGGTAAATAGGGATAGGACTTGGGACTAGATAAAATAGTAACTGTCTATTACTTCTTAGCAAGCTAAATTACAACAGAAGAAAAGGGAGAAATATAAATATAAGGTGTTATTTTAATATGAAATTATTACTCACTTTCTTTCTTTCCTCCCCATTATCCACCCTGAACACATGCCCACATACCAGAAACATCTTCCTAACGCATGTCTGTTCATGTGACTTCCTGCTCAAAAACGCTTCAATTCCTGTTTGCTACCTTTCAAATGATGAAGACATCATCATACCTATAGAGGATAAAGTGCTAGATTTGGAATCAGGAAGACTAATGTTTCAAATCCTGCTGTTCATACTAGCTGTGTGGCTTTTTTGAGATACCCTTCACTTAGTTTCTAACTTGATAATCTTCTAACTTGATAATCCATTAAGGTATTTGAAGTCTTCAAGACAGAGAATATAGAGTGAGGCAAAGGGAGCTCAAGACTATTCCAAGAACTTTGCTTCTGCTTGTAGTTCAGTGTAATCAATGTAGGACAGTGAAATAGTCCCTGTCCTCAAGGAGATTATAGGTATTTATACAAAAGATCAAGATAATTTGAAGGGAAAGACACCAGAAGCTATGGGGTTTAGGAAAGGCTTCATGTAGAAGTACTTGAATTGAGCCTTGAAGCATACTAGCAAAATTGAGAGACAGAAGTGAGACTAGAGCTATGTTGGCAAAGGTGTGGCACGTGTGCCCTGGAGTGCTGTGGAGTGGGCTTCTCTGTTCACTCTCTCCATTCTGCCTGGGGGCAATTTTCACTTGCCCTGCCCCTCTGCTCAAGCAGCCCAATACAAGCACTTCCTTCCTCAGCTGTCTGGAGTAATGCAGGGAGCTCACAGGCAGCTTGAAGGCTCACCAGTGCTGGACTAGAGTATAATCTAGACATGAAGGACTGCCTGAACATAGAGCTCTGTTGAGTTTCATTTTCCCTTTCTTCTGTCTCCTCCAACCTTCCCAGGGACCTAGAAGGTCCTATAGAACATATGCCACACTATATTTACATTTCTCTAGGAAAGGACATAGATTTACAATTGGTAAAGAGAAAAATCCTTCCTTTTCCAGTGAATAAAACCTTCACTCCAAGGATTTACACAGATCTCCAGCCTCATTGTACGGCCTTAAGGGACTCTCCTCAAAAAGAAAACTAATTTGGCATTCTTAGAGAAGCAGCCATCCTTCCTTCCCACTGGGCCTGGACCTGACAACTCCCTATAGAAGAAAAGAAAAAGTCCAGGTTTCTGTTCTTCCATAAAATGGATCAGTGCCTTGCTGCTCCTCCATCTCCAAATCACAAGTTAGATCTTTCAGTCCAAGAATTTTTATTAGGCCTCCAAAAGGCTGATGACACTCAAGAACTCTCACCAGTCAGCAGTGTGATTCTCCTTTTCATGGCTGCAGTTTCCTGAAATGATAGTTTATACCAGTTTCACCAAACATTGTTTCACTGTTTGTTCCACATGTTTTCACCACTGTTTGATGGAGTCAGGAGCTTGGGTTCTAGGTACTCTTCCCTTTTCCACCCAGATAGCTGGACCATGTAGCTCCATTCCCTTAGTGCCTGTTCTGACTCACAAACAACCTGAGTTAACCCAGGCTTCTTTAATTGCTGAGACTCAACCACTCAGTGAACATCAGTGAAGTGCTAAAAGTCAACTAGTATTCAGACCCAGAAGATGTCCACAACTCTCTTAATAAGGTGCCAGTGGAAATGTCCAAAGCCTCCAAAAGGAGATACAATTAAAGTCTCACAGAAAGATACCACTACCTCAGAAACTCTGAGTTGATTGGGCTATACTGATTATACCTCTAGATACACTTATCAAATCCCAATTTGTTTAATAATTTGCTTGTATGTCTAAGATTACCTCTTCTACAACATAAGGTAAGCACCTGGAGGTCAGAGACCATGTCTTATTTATGTTTCTGTGTCCCTTAGTTCCTGGATCAATGTCTTGCACAGGGTAGAAAGAAACACACTTGATGCATGCATGAATGAATGAATGGAATGAATGACTTCTGATTAAACAAGACTAAGTTTAAGAGGAAGATTGAGAACTCAGTAGTAATTAGGCAACTATAGAATCCTCCTATCCCCCTGGACTTGGTATTTCATAGATATTATAAACGTCTAAGCAGGAAATTGCATCTACCAGAATATATTGGCATTTGCTCTGCAACTTTTAGTCTTAGAGATTTGCCTGGAGCACGGAGAAATTAAGTGACTTTCCTAGGTTCATTCATAATATATTTCAGAAGTGAGATTTAAATGCATATCTTTCCTACACCAAAGCTAACTGCGTACTATACCATGCTGTCTTTCCATGGACAAATAATGGATGATTGTGTGCCCCCTACAGTTATAGACAGCCACATATTTTATGATCTTATTCTGAATGCCATGTGGGTTAGCAAGTGTAGAATTCAGAGATAGGTTAAAAGGAAACAGAGAAGGGAATGTATTTTTAAGGCAGACGAATTAGAATAGATCTAGCTGTATAGTAGGTACTTATCTAATTTATCCATTTATTCTTTGGTTGGTAAATATAGTCACTTTTCTCATCTCTTGCCAAAAGTGGAGCTTATAAAGACATGCTTGTGAGGTCTGCTGGACCCTAAAAGAAAGGATATTCAAGAAAGAACCTTTTTCTCTGAACTGCCTATAAATCCCACCCAGATCTCTATGATCACCAGCAGAACACCAGGAGATCTTAATTGTCATGAGATGTTATTGCAAATCTTTACCACAGCTCTCAATAAACACAGACTTTGTGAACATTTATAGTAATGGAAACTTTGAGGATAGGAGATGGTGTAATGGAAAGAGCCATGGAAACAGAGGAGAATGGAAATTGGAGAGCATGAGGAAAGAAAGAAAGCAAAGCATCTCTCAGAGGGACACATCCTGTAATCTAACCTTTTCCTCACCAACTGAAGCCACATTAAATCTAAGCAAAGATGACTCAATTGTTTTGTGGGGAAAGTGTGTACATGAATACTGGTAAATATCACCATAGTATCTGCTGAAATTGTTACTGCATGGTAAAGCATGTGGGCAACCCTTGAATAATGATGTAAGAGCCAAATCAAAGGAACATCCCTTGGAATATTTCCCATTTTTCCTGTTTTTAAGGGAAGTCTGAGGTGTGGGAAGAAGGACTGTGAGCTGACTATAACATAAATGGAGAATATCATTCCAGCTAATATGTCATGTCATTTTTTCTTCTTCCATTCTCAAGGCTCCTCAGTCTGGTGTGTGCAAACAACTGAGTTGGCAGAAGAATTAAGATTCGAATATTTCTGACACTGGCATTGTGATCTTTGCCAATTCATTTAACCTCACTTTCTTCATCAATAAAATGGGAATGACAGTATTTATTCTGTCTAGGGTATTGTTGTGAGATTCATGCAAAATAATGAGTATGAAAGTGCTTTGTGAAATGTAAAGCATCATGCTGTAAAATATACTGTCATTATCTACTCCTCCAGAAGAAAACAGATAATTGTCTACCTCAAGGGAGGAGGGCAGGGCTTGAAATATCTGAAGTCTCTTTTCTAGCCAAAGGATTTTATGCTATCTATTCCTCTCAGTATACTGAGAAAAACTATAGGTTATTCTGAAGATATGTGTCCCTGCTGTCCTTCCTGTTGGTCACCACTTATATGCCTGTGGTCATTCTTTGTAGTAGAATTCCAGTACGCTTTTCTGGTCACCAAAAAATATCAGTTACAGTTGATACTGGTATGGTACTTCCCCCCCCCCCAATAGTCTATTCAACAACAAACAGTAAGTGCCTATTATTTATAGGACCTCATGCTAGGTGCTAAGATGAAAACAAAGATAAAAAATATGAAACATTCCCTGATCTCAATGAGCTTATAGTTTACTTGGGAGCTACAAGTTATACACAAATAAGCAAATACAGTGTATATACAAAGTAATATAAAATATCAAAGAAGAGAGACTGCCAATTACTGAGTTAAGGAATAATCTCAAGTAAGAGGGTACAGATCCTGTGAAGGAAGATAAGAGATGAAGCCAACTATGTATGAAAAAGACGTGGAGGTAGGAGACATATTTTTTCATTTTTCTTCACTACAAAGATGTGAAACAATTCAATGTGTATCAGTCATTTTTAACTCTTTTTTTCCAGATGAGAAGAGAGACATAGATCGGTTAAGTAATAATAATAATAATAATAATACTTCTCATCATTACTAATATTGCTCCAAGTAACATAATGAATGAATGACAGTCTGGACTGGAATAAAGATTTCTTGATTCCCATTTCAATGCCAATAGACTCTGATGCCTGTCAATTATATTCAGAAATGCCAAAGAATCCCATTATTTCACTTAAAAAAATTTTTTTGTTAAGGGAAGATTTCTCTGAATACCTCTTGGAATATAAGCTCTAACAGGAATAACAATAACAAAAAGATTTTTCAAAAAATATTTTATAAAAATTAAAAGTATTCTACAATTATTTTACAAATCTATTCAGCCTCCTTAAAGTTCATATGTAGCTAAGGACTAGTATTGAAGTTTTATAGGTAGGGAGTATCTTAATTTCTTTAATCAATATAACAAAAATAAATATTTAATCCTTATTCTGATTCAGTAAGGACTTGATACTATGCTGGATATAAGAGGATAACTGACTAATTTGGCCACCTCTCTTGATCATAAACAAGGAGAATACTATGAAAACTTTGCTCATACATATAATGCAAAAGATGAAGTAGAAATATTCTATGTAGAATTTGATATGCTTTCCCAATTCAAGTCAACAAATATTCTGCTATTCAATGATTATTGTGCCAAAGTGTACACAAAAGAGGATGGCAAAACTATATTTGAAAACAAAGTTAAGGATCAAGAAAATAGAGAGGCCAAAGGTTTTCAGATTATTCAGAATTTTTACACTGTTATTCAAAGCATGGTTATTTTTTTCCAGCATAGAGTTGGAGATAATTGGATGGTTGACACTAAATGGGGAAAAATAAAGGAAAGAGGGAAAAATGAAAAGAAAAAGAAAGAAAAAAAGACAAAGAAAAAAGATGATCCAAAAGACAGGAAATTACTTTTTTTGTAGATGCAGTAGTCATTTTAGAATCCCCTTTCTGTGTGGAGTCAGAAGAATGAAAAGAAAAAAGACAAAGAAAAAAGGAAAGAAGGAAGAAAAGAAAAAATTGAACCAAAAGACAGGAAATTACTTTTTTTTGTAGATTCAGTAGTCATTTTAGAATCTCCTGTCTGTTTGGAGTCAGATGATCAAAAGTCAAAAATTAAATTATAAGAGAAAAATGAGAAAGATGAGAAGACATACCACATAATTATAGCAGCTCCAGCTGTATCTATTAACAATTCTCAAAAGTGGGAAATGGACACCAGTAGAGATATTGACTCTGAAAATCAGATTCCTTAAAGAAATTTCAACGATGTAGCAGATTTCCACAAAGACGAGATGTGGAAACATTATCAACCAGCAAATCCTTGATTCTCTCCACCCTTACCCCCAGCCCCAATCAAATGAACAGATATGTCAGGCAGGGGAAGTACTTCTTTAGAATATGGTACAAAGGAAGTTGACAGAGAACTTTGCAAAATAGAGAATTCTGGCAGAGGCCTTGGTATGAGTCTAGCTAAACCAAAGATTATCCCTAGAATAATTTCCTTTTCTGAAACTGAGAAGTTTAGACTGCATGATTTTAATGTTCTCTCTTATCCTACAATTTTATGTTAATTGTTGTGATCAGAGCTAGGCTTAGGTCAAGTTTTGAAGCAAATTAGGGTTTCCTTTACCTAGTCCTTACCCCAAGACATTAACTATTCAATGTTCCATTATACTTTGCTTGATTTCCAGTACCCAGCAAAGTACAATATCTTCTTGTTGTCCCCTGGCCATCTAAGGCTTATCACTACCATGCTTATCCCAGTGAAATAAACTTATCCTGTAATATCATATCTTGAAGCCCCAAGATGTCAACTCTCTAATCTGATAAACTATTTGGGATAATGTTCTAGTAGCATAGAAAATCAGTGTGCATTTTAGCTGTAAACTCCTAAAGACAAGTATCCTACCTTTGCTGTTTAACTGATTAGCAACAACAATGGTTGATATTTTGGATTGGTAGAAAAGATTTTTTTGACAGTTTGGCTTCAGATCATAATCTAGCTAATCACAGAATATATATTAAATATAAATATATAGGCTTTCCCAGATGGGTGTTTCTGGGTTGCCATGCTATTTCTCATTGTGATCTTTAACATATTTATTCATTTAATATTTACAATATATTTCCTGTCTGTATGGGTAAGGCATTATGTCAGACTCATGAGGGATCTAAGATGAACAAAATCTGGCCCCTGACCTCAAGAAGTTTATTTTCCCTTAGAGGAAATGAAATGTATGCCTCAAATTTGGGACTTTTGAAGAGTGAAAAATGACTACCAGTAGGGGAATTCATGGATGAGGTTTCATTTGAACTGTATTTAAAAGCTTAGGTAGGATTCTTTGATATGGGGACCAGTATTCTCAAAAGAGGGAAAAGTGAATAAAAATGATGAAGGTGGGAAAATGCTGACCATGTAAAATGATTGATAAATAATTCCATTAAGCTAGAGAATAGATGAACATTGGAAAATAAGAATGGAATGTAGTTTGGAGAAAGACACTAAATGGACTTACATGCCAGGAATTTGAGGTTTTATTTGAAAAGCAATTAGAAATCATTGAACAGGGGGTAGTTACATGACTCAATGGATTGAGAGCCAAGCCTAGAGATCAGAGGTCCTGAGTTCAAATCTGACCTCAGACACTTTCTAGCTGTGTGATTCTGGTCAAGTCACTTAACCCCTATTGTCTAGTTCTCTCTACTCTTCTACCTTGGAACCAATACATGGTTTTGATTTTAAGACAGAAGGTAAAGGTTTTTTTTTTTTTAAAGAAGTCATTGGGGGGGGCAGCTGGGTAGCTCAGTGGATTGAGAGTCAGGCCTAGAGATGGGAAGTCCTAGGTTCAAATCCGGCCTCAGACACTTCCCAGCTGTGTGACCCTGGGCAAGTCACTTGACCCCCATTGCCCACCCTTACCACTCTTCTACCTGGGAGCCAATACACAGAAGTTAAGGGTTTAAAAAGAAAAAAAAAAGAAAAAAAGAAGTCATTGAACAGGGGAGATCATGAGATCTGGGGCCACATAAAGAGAGGTATAATTCCCAGGAAAAAAGTGGTGATATTTCTTTTGTAGTTTCCTTTCATCTGGAGTATTTATGTTTAGTTCTTAGTTAACATGGAGAATGTCTAGAGCAATGATTCCCAAAGTGGGTGCTACCACCCCCTGGTGGGTGCTGCAGTAATCCAGGGGAGGCGGTGATAGCCATAGGTGCATTTATCTTTCCTATTAATTGCTGTTAAAATTAAAAAAAAATTAATTTCCAGGGGGCTAAGTAATATTTTTTCTGGAATGGGGGCGGTAGGCCAAAAAAATTTGGGAACCACTGGTCTAGAGGAAGGCATTCAAATTTGTGAATAGCCTTAAATTCATACCATACATCATACCATGTAGAACCATACCTATATATACCCATATTTACAGATTGTTCTACCTATGTCCTCTACGAGTCTTTCTATATTCTTAAAAACTATATTTGTGAACCCCCGTGAATGGGTTTATCATTAAATATTAATCCAGAGAACATGTTTAGCTTAGAGCAAAGTTATTTATTGGAGGAGCATAGAAAGAAGATTCATATTAAACGATTCTCCACAAAAACCTAGGACATACTCTTCTACAAATATAGCTAGCATGAGGAAAGAGAGTGGGCACACACATAAGTTATAAATACAGAGACAAAAAAACATAGAGAGCACATATGACCTAGACATATGTGAGGAGAGCATTTCACACTTTTGATGCTTAAGGATTGCAAAGCCATGTATCATTTCATTGTGTCTGATAAACTTGGTCTTGTAGACTCCCCTAGTTGTTCCTCCACTTTTCAACGCTGGATACTACTAATTCTTTCAGAAAGAAAAAAAAAACAACTTTGCACTATGACCAGTGAATATCTCCCATAGTTTTGCTCCCTAAGAGTCTTGGCTGTGAGACCTACTAATCTCCAAAGAGCAGAATCCTACTCATGAAGGCCTTTGCCTTTGAATCTCTTCACCACAGAAGATTTTTTCAGAAAACAATGTCCTTGAATTCCCATCTCAGGAGGCATGCAAGGACATTTCTCATAGAGCCAGGCACTTCTGCTGCAAGATGCTATTACTGAGGAGATTGGGAAAGGAGAAGAGAGAAATACCCCTCCTCCTCTTGCATAAGTGAGTGCTTAAGAGCTGAAAGTGTCCCCAAGAGGTTAATTCTTTCTCCATAACTGGCTCTTTTCTTGACTGACTTATCAGGGTTAGCTCTCTTCATTTTAAAACTTTCAGTATCTCCTGTTTTCCACTGTGAATTGGGCAGAGTAAAGGCATCGAGGTAATCCGTGTCTAAAGGCAAATCAATTGGCTCTGCCAGTTTTGGCCAAATTTTATGATCATTTTTATGCAGATGAGCCACTCAAATTCAGACACCTTTAATTTCATCAGGGGGATTGGGGGTCCCAATCAGAAGTCTCCTGATCAATCTATGGTCCATGAATGAGGCACAGTTGAAGGAAATTGGGATGTTTAGCATGAAGAAGAGAAGATGAAGACATAGCTTGCTATCCTAAAGTATTTGAAAGGCAGTCATATATAAGAGAGATTAGCTTGGTCTGTTTAACCCCAGAGGACAGAATTAGGAGCACTGAGTTACAGAGGGGCAAATTCAGCTGTCTTACAAGAACATAAATTAGAGACCTGCCTTGGAAGGTGGTGGGTTTTTTCTCACTAATGATCTTCAGATAAAGACTGATGGTCACCTGAGTGAATTGTAATGGGAATTCTTTGGGGGTTTGCATTGGACTATATAACTATATAACTACTGAGTTCTCTTCCAACTTCTCTGATTCTATGATACTGATTAGATGAGCACTATTCTGTTCTATATGATCTATTTTATCATAATATTAGTAATTAGTATAACAATAGTATGGTATTAGTATATAATTACTAATGCAAATAGTATTTTATTATACTATGTTATCAATATTTTGAAAACAATAAATCAGCTGAACCCAAAGGGTATTAGCACATTTATGTCCAAGGGAGAAATTAAATTCCTGACAAAGTTATTAGCATTAGTTTCTTAACATGGGAACGGGGTCCTCATTTTCATAATAATAACATCAGAATAATATCCTTTTCTAAAAGTAAACATCGCACACCACACAAAGGTTCACATGGAAATATATGTGGTAAGAAACACATTACTTATCCATTACTGGAGTTCTTGACATCCCTGCAGTGACATCTTGGCTTTGCCAGTGGTATCATCATCTCATTTGGGTCTCATGGACTTTATCCTTGAATATTTGGAAGGATAAAAACAGATTTGCAAACTGTTAGCAGATACTTGCCTTCTATTGACAGTCTCTTTTTCAAATGGCCACTGCTTTTGACATTTTTGTTCAAGACAGAAGTATACTTTGAATTAGGATTTAATGGGCAGATAGAAATCCAACACAGTTCTTGCGCATACTTTTACTTAAAGTTCTCCAATTCTCCTTAATGGTGGAGAGATGACCTTTGGATTCCCAAAGCAATGCCAACAAAGCACAAGCTGTAATGAGTCTTAACAAGCTGGAAAAGTTCTTAGAATGGGTTTAATGATGGTGTTTCTCTAAGATTGACTTAGTTAAGTCCAGAAAGGTACATCACCAGAAAGTTGGACAGAACCATACATTTTTTGGCCATAGAACTAATGAGTGCCATGTAGTAAGTGTGAATTTGCTGAGATCTGATAAAACAATGTAATGGATACCCATGAATCTTCATTGCTTATACCTAAGTTGGATATGAAGTACGGTTTTACATCATTCTCTTTAATAGTCAGTAATAATTTGTTTTGTACCTACTATATGAAACATTCTATGCTGGGTTGGGGAGAATTAAAAAAAAATTTAATTTTAAAAAGTCAACAATCATTTAAGCACCTGCTACGGACAATGCTAAACTAAGTTTTTTTGGAAATATAAAGCAGAAGACAACATCTCTTTCCTTAAGAAACTTAGTGTAGTTGCAGAGTATGATACAAATAAGTTAGGCAATAATATATATAAGTATATTATTAAGCAAGACAAAATATTCTTCTGGGTCCTAAGGGGAAAATAATTACTGCCTGGGTTCAAGGAAAGTTTCAGAGAGGTATACTTTCAATTAGGATTTAATGAGCAGGTAAAAATCCAAAATGGTTCATGAAAATATGAAACTTATGAACAGTTTGTATACAAATATTCAATAACTACAGAGAATCCTAGGTAGAATGGTAAAATGAATAAAAGACAAGCCTTGGACTTTAGGGTGACCCAGGCTTAAATCCTGCCTTTGACACATGAGCTACAAGCTTTATGAAGTATCTATGAGACCAAGACAAGACCCTTAAGTCTTCAGACCTCCCCCACAAACTTTCTAAGACTTTAAGTAATTGCACTGCATTAGTGGAATCAATTTCTTCCCCAAACGTTCCTTGCCCTTCTAAAGTTACTGGCCCAGATGCAAAAAAAGCAAATAAAAATAATAGGAAATAATAAGGAAGAATAACAAGCAATTATATAGTATCTACTATGTATCAGGCATTTTGCTAAGTGCTTTTTACAAATACTGTCTCATTGGATACTCATTACAACCCTGCAAGGTAGGTGCTATTTTTATTTCTACATTACAGTAAAGGAAACTGAGGCAGACAGACATTAAATGATTTCCTCAGATATAAAGTATCTAAGACTGATGTTAACTTAGGTCTTCCTGACTCTAGGTCCAGGTTACTACTATTCACTGTGACACCAACTGCCTTCATATATTATAATAAACAAAATTATTAATATGACATAAAAATAAAATAATATAACATATCATATATCACATAACATGGTATGAGAAGATATGACATAATCTAATGTAATATGATGTCATAATGTAATAAAATGTAATATTATATATGATGTTATATATGACAGTATATGATATGATATAAAACAGTATACTATAAATACAATACATTATAATATATATATAATAACATAATGTAATGTATCATAATATAATATAATACAATACAATGTAGTAAGTTGTAAGAGAGGTACAAATCACTGTGTGAGTTTTGAGCAATGGGAGCATCTCCCTTAGAATGTGAGCTCCTTGAGGGAAGGGAGTGTTTTTGTTCCTCTTTGCACCCCGAGTGCTCAGCATAATACCTGGCACATGGTACTTAATAAATATTTGTTGACTTGACTTGATAAAAGAAATACACAATATTATGGTTAAGTATTGATCCTTGACCTTCCATTAGTGGGTCAGAATACTTCATAGACCACTTAAATTATCTACCTCCATATCCTGTATTCCCCACCTCACCCTGCACTCCACAAAATCCCAAATAAGAATTAATGGGTTGGAATAACAAAAGATCAAGAATATCAAGGGAAATAATGAAAAAAATGTGAAGGAAGGGGGCCTAGCAGTACCAGATATTAAACTATACTATAAAGCAGCAGTCATCAAAACAATATGGTACTGGCTAAGAGATAGAAGGGAGGATCAGTGGAATAGACTTGGGGTTAATGACGTCAGCAAGGCAGTGTATGATAAACCCAAAGAGCCCAAATTTTGGGACATGAATCCACTATTTGACAAAAACTGCTGGGAAATTTGGAAAACAATATGGGAGGGATTAGGTTTAGATCAACATTTCACACCCTACACCAAGATAAATTCAGAATGGGTGAATGACTTGAATATAAAGAGGGAAACTATAAATAAGTTAAGTGAACACAGAATATTATACCTGTCAGATCTATGGAAAAGGAAAGATTTTAAAACCAAGCAAGAGTTAGAGAAAATTACAAAATGTAAATTAAATGGTTTTGATTATATTAAGCTAGAAAGCTTTTGTACAAACAAAAACAATGTAGTCAAAATCAGAAGGGAAACAACAAATTGGGAAAAAAATCTTCATGACAAAAAACTCTTACAGGGGTCTAATTACTCAAATATACAAGGAGTTAAATCAATTGTATAAAAAAATCAAGCCATTCCCCAATTGATAAATGGGCAAGGGACATGAATAGGCAATTTTCAGTTAAGAAATCAAAAGCATCAATAAGCACATGAGAAAGTGTTCTAAATCTCTCATAATTAGAGAAATGCAAATCAAAAGAACTCTGAAGTATCACCTCACACCTAGAAGATTGGCTAAAATGAAAGAAGGGGAGAGTAATGAATGCTGGAGGGGATGTGGCAAAATTGGGACATTAATGCATTGCTGGTGGAATTGTGAACTGATACAACCATTCTGGCTGGCAATTTGGAGCTATGCTCAAAGGGCTATAAAAGAATGCCTGCCCTTTGATCCAGCCATACCATTGCTGGGTTTGTACCCCAAAGAGATCATAGATAAACAGACTTGTACAAAAATATTTATAGCTGCGCTTTTTGTGGTGGCAAAGAACTGGAAAAGGAGGGTATGTCCTTCACTTGGGGAAATGGCTGAACAAATTGTGGTATATGCTGGTGATGGAATACTACTGTGCTCAAAGGAATAATAAACTGGAGGAATTCCATGTGAACTGGAAAGACCTCCAGGAACTGATGCAGAGTGAAAAAGGAGCAGAGCCAAAAGAACATTGTACACAGAGACTGATATACTATGGTAAAATCAAATGTGATGGACTTCTGTACCAGCAGAAAGCAATGACACAGGACAGTTCTGAGGGATTTATGGTAAAGAACGCTATCCACATTCAGAGGAAGAACTGCAGGAGAGGAAACATATAAGTAAAACAACTGCTTGAACGCATGGGTTGAGGCGGACATGATTGGGGATGTAGACTCGAAACTACCACACCAATGCAACTATCAACAATTTGGAAATAGGTGTTGATCAATGACACATGTTAAAAGCAGTGGAAATATGCATCAGCCATTGGTTGGGGGAGAGTGGGGGTTGGAGGGGAAAGTAGGAGCATGAATCATGTAACCATGTTAAAAATGAATATTAATAAATGTTTAAAAATAAAATTAAATTTTAAAAAAAGGAAATAATTTTAGCTGATTACAATATAATATGATATCGAAAATAAAATTCTCAAAAGAAAAAAAAAGAATTAATGGGGATGCACCTAGTGGCTCACTGCTGGAGTACCAGTGCTAGAGACAGGAGGTCCCAGGTTCAAATTTTGACACCAGCTAATTCCTAACCTGGGCAAATCACTTAACCCTATTGTCTAGCTCTTACCATTCTTCTGCCTTGGCACCGATACTTAAATAGAATTCTAAGATTCTAAGGAGGTAATGGTTTAAAAAAAAGAATAAGAAGTGCTTCTTTTGATGAGAAACCAAATGAGGTCTTATTTAAAAATAAATAATATATCACATACATTAGATACACACATATATAATTAATTAATTCATTTTACTGTTTATGTCAGTTGACATTGATACAAATTAAACAGCAATGCTGGAAGAAATTTCTGGACAAACAATAGTCTCAAACAGCATTTTGAAAAACATCAACAAAAGTTCCTGTAGTGACACCAAAGACCAATTTTTAAAAAATCAAAGCTATTTGGGATCTAGTATCCTTGATCTAGTCTTCTCTTTGGGTTGCTGCTGCCTAAAATTCCTTACTTTTGTTCTCTTCCTTAATCCCCCAGGAATTTTGCTCCTGACATTCTACTGTGATGCTTATTTTCCCAACATAAAATACAGTAGCAGAGATAGGAATCTGGTGGGACACTTACCTGTCTGGAAATTCTTGTTTTGGCTACATGTTGCTTGGATGACTGACTGCAGGACTGTCCTCATTTGTATAATCTCTAAATTCCTTTCTTTTTCCCAGCATGATATAGAATGGAAATCACATAATGCTTTAGGCATTCTCTGTTGAGGAAGTTTTGGCTGTGTTTCCCTTTTTTTGAAAAACTGTACAAATCAGCCAATTTCCAGATGACAAGGGGGGAATATGGAAATGCATTTAATAATTATAGCTGGCATTTGAGTCATGTTTTAATATATGAAACATTTTATACATTATCTTCTGTGATCCTCACAACAACCCTGTGAGGGGGATGCTATTATTACCCCTGTTTTACAGATGAGGAAACTGAGGAGGAGAGAGGTGACATTCTTCAGGTCCCATAGCTATAAAGTATCTATGTCAGGATTTGAACTCAGGTCCTCTCAGCTACCCAGTTGTCATACAGTTTATGTGTAGCCTTGCATAGATAATAAATGTTGAAGCAACATGCTTAATAAAAAAAGATGAAAATTAGAGAGATTCATGCAGAAGACATAAGTATGGGAAAATGCTTATCAGATCAAGAACTATTCCCTGTCCATCTATTCCAAGAATAAATTTAATTTAGAACTTTGGCTTCAAATATATATATATATATTAATATTTTTACTTTCATCATTTCCCCCATATATTTTTAACGACTTTCTTTACACATAAAGAAACAGAGGCCCAGATAGGAAAAGTGACTTGCTTGAGGTCCAACAGACCTCAGTGATCAGATTTCAGGTCAGAACCAACCAAACCCTCAAATCCATGCCTGTTCCCCACAATGTGCTATCTCTTCAAGTTAAATTCATCATCCTGCTAGACAAATTCAGCCTCCATATGAATGATGGATTCAGTAAATTTGAGTTTTTACATTGGTAATCTCCTAAGCTCTATGATTAGAGAGAAAACTGAGATGATTTCCAGGGATAACCATACAGATGACCTGGAGAAGTCTAGTTTCCTAGATATTTGATCTGTGGGGAACATTAAGTCTGAGACAGAATAAATCAAAGAATTCTAAATTGTGACAGTTTAGGCTAACTACAGAAAAGTCTTTTATATGGATGGCACTAGTATTCTACTTTTCTATCTTTTCTCTAGACTTATCTCCTTGCTTTTCTCCAGAAATTACAAGATTCAGAGCTAGAAGGTACCTTAAAGAATGTTTTGTCCTCCTTCTTCATTGTAGAAGTACATAAACTGAGTCTCAAAGAAATTAACTTGCTGAAAGTCACAGAGCTAGTAATAATTAGCATAGCTAGGATTCAAATTCAGTTTCTCTTAATTTATGACCATTGTTGTTTCTCCAATAAGAATCTGTCTCCTGCTAACTTTCAGCACACAAAGAAGGTCTGAAATGTTCTTACCACTAACTTTACTATTTTTTGAATTTTTTAAAAAAATGGGAAAAATAATAATATTCAGAAAGATTTGACAAGTTCATTTATTTGTAAAAGTGTGTACGATTTAGAAAACATCCTTAGTTTAACAGGCCTATTTACTTTATAACACAATTTTAAAATGATTTCACATGCTCTGTCTTTATTACTGAATTTATGCCTCTTCTTTCTTCCTTCCTTCCTTCCTTCCTTCCTTGCTTGCTTCCTTCCTTTCTTCCTTCCTTGCTTCCTTCCTTCCTTCCTTCCTTCCTTCCTTCCTTCCTTCCTTCCTTCCTTCCTTTCTTCCTTCCTTGCTTCCTTTCTTCCTGCCTGCCTCCCTTCCTTCCTTTCTTCCTTTCTTCTTTCCTTTCTCCCTCTTTCTTTGTACCTATAAGGCAAGGGCAAAAAAAAGTAGCAACTACCCTGCCAGATCTTCCTGGTATAAAAACTATTAACTGGGAAGAGGTCAAGTACTTTTTGAAAAGTATATTCACTGTTCATTCAGACTGTTTCTAAAGGATGAAAAATGTGTTTTTTTTTGAAAAGTATTTTGGCTGTCTTAACAGAAGAATTAATTTATACACAGTTCACTATGATCAATTTCAATATATAAAATGGTAAAAATTATCCCCAATCCATTGAAAATGACTTTTTAATAGTTGAATGGAGACATGAACTTAATTGTGTCCTAAATCCATGAATGTCCCTATTCAAAGTCCTAGCTCATTCCTTGGCAGTGCTTAACTTACTTAGACTAGGACACATTGGCTCCTAGTATGTTAAATATATTTTGAATGACCCTTGGCAAGATGTTCTGGAGATATACATAATTTAGGTGTAAAATTTGATATATTTCTAATGGAAGTCATATCTAAGAATTCAGAGTTGAATATATATTGCTATATATTCATGTCCACCTTATATAGCTCTATCCTTTATCTTTCCCCTATCCCCATATCCCATGCATACCTAATGGTAAACCAAAGATTAACGGGAAAATTCTTTTCTCATCGGTGCTGTTCTTATCACCAAGGCAGAAGCTATTGCATATTCTGTCCTCACTGCATGCAGAACCACTATTCACATGAATGAAACTTGAGTGCATGCTATGGGCACAAATTATGCAATGGCAGCTGACCCTGTGACTTAGAGAAGAGCATTCAGCCTGAAATGAGGAGGCCAGGAATCACCCTTTGAGTTTTCAATTTTTCTGTCTTTCTGTTCTGAGAAAGCTTGCTGCTTTTATAAGGACCCTCTCACAATAAGACAACCTATACTTCTTTGATGTCTCAAGAATGTTCTTTGTTGGCTCAGAGTAATATGAAAACCCAAAATCAAAAAAATATATATTGAGAGCTTTCAATGGTTCTCTCAGATTTGTATTTTCTGAAGCTGCCACTACAATGCCACAACGACCTCAATTAGGGGCTTTGTGCGAAGGTATGATTTTTATCGAAGGACAGTTCTGAACTGATCAGGTTTGGTTTAAATACTCAGGATTCCTTGACTTTCTATCTTCCCAAGGATGGTTTGATTCCAGAGGAGCAGCCTGGGTTTATCTTGAAACCTAGTCCAGCAAGGAGACTCTCGAATGATGGTGTCACAAGGGCTCTTCTCTCATGTCTCTCCTGGGCCTTAAAACCCTTCAGGGATTGTCTTTTCACCAGGCTTGTTAACTTTAGGCACCATCAGGTTTTGACTTAGCTGTTTGGAAAGCCTGGGCTCAATTTGGACTTGAAAAGAAAATCCTGAATCATATTACTAGTTACTTGGCTAACTTCTTCCCAGCTTTTTAGGCATATTCAGGCTTCTCCAATCAGAAAAAAAGCCTTCTCTTATCCCTTATGTCTATTTAGCTACTTGCTCCTATCTTTCCTTTCCTCAACTCTTTGTAAATCAATTTCTCTCCCTAGACTACTGAGATCGTTCTCTCAAACATCACCAATGAGCTCCCAATAACCAGATCCAATGGCTTTTTTCAATCCTCATTCTCCTTAATCTGTCTGCAACTTTTGGCTTTATTGATCACAATTACCTATTATATATTCTTTTCTCTTAGTCCTCAGAGACAACATAGTCTCCTGGTTTTGCTGCAGCTCTAAATGTTTCTTCTCTGTCTCCTCCCCTGGTTTGTCTTCTTCCTGATACTCTCTTCCTTTGACTCTCTCCCATCTCTTTTTGAGTACCTTCTCTTTTTTTTTCTTTTTCCACCATATCTTTCCTACTTCTCTCCTTTCTCTTCTCACTGCCAGCTAAACTATTGCTATGGCTGTGTAGCATGTCCTTGCTCTCTCCAGTACTCTCCCCAGTTCATCTTTTGCATTGCTAAGAGATGAACTGTTTTGCATGGAATCAGTCATGTCACTTCTGCTCAAAACTCCTCTATGGTTCACATTTGCCCACTGAATAAGGGGAAGGAGAAGGAGAAGAAAGGAAAGGGAAAATCACTTATATAATGTCTATTAAATGCCAGGCATTGTGCTAAGAGCTTTACAAATATTGTCTCATCGAATCCTCACAACAGTCCTGCGAAGTAGATATACCATTTATTTCTGGGTAAAATCTACTGCAGAGATTCATGAAAACAGGACAGCCCTTGGCTATACTTGTAGTTCTAAATCACACCCCATCTCTGTGACTGCAGGGAAGAAGGTCTGGGGTAGGGGGAAGGAGTAAGAGTTTAACCTGCAAAGTGGGAACGATCAAGTTGGTCAGGAGAGGAAGTTCCATCTCATGAATGAAAAAGCCAAAAGGCCGATCTAATGGATAACCATTTACATTTCACCTGCAACCCAATTAAATACCCTTATGGTGGCATTTTTGATTACTTATGTGATAACTCCCCCACTGCAGTGTAATCATGCTGAATCCCACTGAGCCTTGCTCAGAATAGCCCGTAATTGGTGGTTTTATCCAGATCAATAAAGACAGCTTCTACATATTGATTATCATCCAGGGTATAAAATCATCATCGGTTACCTGGAAAAGAGAAGCTGCTGCCAAACAAAAAGGTCAGATATTCCATTTGAACACGGGAGGCAGGGGGAGGGGGGTTGGCGGAATCAGTGAATTTTAAGGTAATAGTATCAAATTGCCTGAAAGTGCACACAGTATATTCTTGTAATTTGCAACAACGGAAAGCACAGAAGTAGGTCAATCATTTAAGTGAGTCTTGAAGCCTTCTCTAGGTGATGCAAGGAGCTAACATTAGCACTCTTCAATGGCCTGAAAGCTACCCAGAAAGTGGCTTAGAGCTCAGTGCCTGCTAGATTTTTCAGACCCAACTGGCACATTGTTTCTGTCAGAGACATGGTTTGGCTTGACTCTGCATGTCCAATTTATGCAAGAACCACAGGGAGGCTCGGCAAGTGGGGCATAGAGTTGTGGGCCAGAGAGTGGGTCAAGAGGCATGTCTCACTGGAAATGGAATGGACAGGAGGGTGGCGATTCTAGTGCCAATGTGATCGGGGGGGGGTATTTTCTATAATTCTCTAGAGCTCTGAACTGGCACAGGCTCTGTGTGTTGCACTTTTGCTCTGCCCCAGAAGGCAGAACTAAGAGGAATGGGAAGAAGATATAGAAGCAGATTTCAGTTTCAGAAAAGAGTAAGTGGTCTAATAATTTATACTCCCTGAAAACTGATTTGGTTTCTTCACAAAACAGTGGACTTCCCTTCACTGGAAGTCTTCAAGTGGAGGTCGGATGACCATGTGTTAGGAATGTTGTAATCAGTACTTCTGTTTAGGTAGGAATTGTGAGGCATGATAGAATGGATTGAGATCAAACCATGAAAGTGGAAAGACATAAGTTCAAATTCTTTGACATACTGGCTGTTTGGTCCTGGCAAATCACTTAACCTCTTAACTACTTAACTATCTAAGACCAGAAGTTATAAAACAGTCCCAAATTGCATTTAGAGGAAATTTACTTATATGAAGTTTCCTATCACTGATGAAAACAAGTCCAAATAACAATGAATTGAATTGGAAGATCCCTGAGATCCCTTTCAAAATATGATTTGGGGAATTATGTCATTTGAGAGACATAAAAATAATATTAGGCAGCATTTATGTAATGCTTTAAAGTTTGCAAAATACTTTTACATACGCTGACTGATTTGCTCCTCACAACAATCATTTGAAGTAGGCAGCATTATAATCCCCATTTTATAGATGAGAAAAGTAGGCACAGAGAAGTTAAATGATTTGCCTATGCACTTACAGATAATACATGACTGAGGCATGACTGGAACTCAGCTCTTGATTCCAGATTCTGTGTTCTACCTATTTGTGCTACTTAGATGACCCTTTATATCCTCCTTCCCCTGCCCGTTGCTCCTTTCCTATACTTTATAAGATGAGGAAGCTGAAGGGGATCAAAGAGAGCCTACTCATTAGGCATATGATGGTTTTAGCCTTCATTTGAGGAATATGAATATGTTAAACATTTTATTAAGAGGAAGTAGTCTGCCATAACGGGAAGAGCATGAAGGTCTGGGCATTATTTTAGCTCTCTCACCAAATGTGAGAACTTAAACAAGTCATTCCCTCTGGGTTTCAGTGTCCTCATAATAACATCAGCTCATGCCTACATAGTAATTTATAGTTACAAAGTACCTTGTTTAGTTTTTCTCATTTGATCCTCTTAAGAGCTCTTACCAGAGATGGGCCCGAAAAATATAATTCTTTAATTGATGAGGAAATTGAGGTGAAAAAGTTAAGATACTTGGGCAATGTCTCACAGCAAGTCTAGGATGTAAATAATCTGCCTCCAAATTTGATGCTTTTTTTTTTAGCATCTACCTTTTGGTGAGGATGAAATAGTTGCTGTTCATCCTTCATTTCTGAAGAGAACCACTGACATCATGGGATGACATCCTCACTTTTCATGAATTAGATTTCAGTGAGACAGAATTGCACAAAGTCATCAACTTTACTCCTTTTTCACAAAGCATTAAAGTCCAGTGGCAAGACAAAAGTCAAGAGAGCTGATGATGGGCTTGGATGAAGTGGATGACCTTGGCTTCTTCAATGTCTCACATAAACTTTAAGTGCTCCACAGTGCCTGCTTCAGCTGCCTTCATGGCCATTGGAACAAATTGTTCTCATCCACCCATTCCACCGAGGGAAGTCTTCACATGCTTAGGGAAGACAACCCACTAACTCAATGACACGTTTGAAGCCTCTTAGTTACCATCAACCCGGGTTAGGTCTGCAGAAATGGTTTTACTGAGGTGTGGTCACTGCATGCACTAAACAGCTTCTTGGAGCCACAGGCGAGAGTTGGGTGACAGGTAGGCATCAAAGGGGGATTAGTAGGTGACAGCTGGGTAGCTCAGTGGATTGAGAGCCAGGACTAGAGACGGGAGGTCCTAGGTTCAAATTTGACCTCAGACACTTCCTAGCTGTGTGACCCTGGGCAAGTCACTTGACCCCCATTGCCTACCCTTACCACTCTTCTGCCTTGGAGTCAATATACAGTATTAACTCCAAGACGGAAGGTAAGAGTTTTTTAAAAAACAAAGGGGGGGGGGCAGCTGGGTAGCTCAGTGTATTGAGAATCAGACCTAGAGATGGGAAGTCCTAGGTTCAAATCTGGCTTCAGACACTTCCCAGCTGTGTGACCCTGGGCAAGTCACTTGACCCCCCATTGCCCACCCTTACCACTCTTCCACCTAGGAGCCAATATACAGAATTTAAGGGTTAAAAAATAATAAAAAGGGGGGATTAGTAACCCCCCAAAGAGCTTGGTAAGCACTCACACCAGAAGAGTTAGTTCTAAATGGCACATGCTTAATAATGCTCATTGCCTTCTGTTTCCCCCATTTTCTTTCTATTACCTCATCCTACCTTTTTTTCCCTATAAACTTAAGCAGTTGAACTAGCCTCAAAAGTTTATTCAATTCTGAAATTATATGAGACAATAAAAAATTTATCTGAATCAGATATTTTCTAATTTTCACAAATTAAAAAAAAGTAATTCTTGGGAGTATGTGAGGTAGGATGTTTGTGAGATTGCTACTATAAAGTATCAAGATCACAAGGTACGTATTTGGTTGAAAGAGGACTGAATACTAGACAAGAAGTCAAATTCAAATCTTGGCTCTGATATCTAATAACTGTGTGACCAGGTTCAAATCCTACCTCTGAAAATAGCTGTATGAACGTGGAGACATCGCTTAAATCTCTGCGTGTGTTTTTCCTACCGATAGTGGGGACAATAGTACGTTTACTGTCCAATTCACAGCACTGTTCAGAAGAAAACACTTTCTGTAAACTGTGCCGTACTATATAAATGTAGCTTATTGCATTTACCTCCTTTTTCTCCAGGATCCCCTCCTTTCCCTCCATATTAAAGATAAAAAGTATTAGAGGTTTTGATCAAAATACTCACAACTTATCTTTGATTTACCTTAACAATTTCTTTATAATCTAATAACCATAAATGTAGTTATACTCTTCTGAGATATGTGGATATTTTCAGTCTGTAAATATGCAAAGGGATCAAATAGAGTCTCTCCAACTCCAGACTCCGGCCATGGGTAGCTGTGATGGAACTCTTTGGTCACTACCCAATTGGCTATAACAGGAAGCATGTAGGTTAAGTAAAAGGAAAAATTTTCCAACTGTAAGGGTTATACAACCCTGGAAAGAGTGACTGAAAAGGGCTTTATAAACCACTTCCCTGGAAGGTCTTAAAAATAATATAAATTCTCAGCTGTCTGAGTTAGTTTACTTGTAGTTCCTCTTAGAGCAGAAAATTGGGCCAGTTGATCTCTTAAAGTGACTTCCCCCTCCTCTGATTCTGTGGATTTATGAAAAGTTGACTGAAATGGCAGTCCTAAGAACACAAAGACCATTATGTATGCACCATTCTCGTCCCTTAATAGTATTCGTTTAACTGCACATGGGCCAAATGTCATTGTTTTGAGTGCTTTAACAAATGAAACGCTGGTACATACACATCTAAGAATGGACACAAAAATGCTTGCATATGGGGGGCAGCTGGGTAGCTCAGTGGAGTGAGAGTCAGGCCTGGAGACAGGAGGTCCTAGGTTCAAACCCGGCCTCAGCCACTTCCCAGCTGTGTGACCCTGGGCAAGTCACTTGACCTCCATTGCCCACCCTTACCACTCTTCCACCTATGAGACAATACACCGAAGTACAAGGGTTTAAGAAAAAAAAAAAACTAAAAAAAAATGCTTGCATATATCTATCTTGGATGGTTGTGAGGAAGATATGCTATAAACCTTGAAGACTATAGAAATGTAAATTATTACTTATTTTCTTATTATCGCTTGTTCTCGCATTCACTGGGACTGAAGTCATGTGGCATAAAGAAAAAAGCACTGGATTTGGAACCAAAACTTGGTTTCAAACCCAAGTTCTTCTATTTATTCCTAGTATGTTCCTGGGCAAATCTCTTAACATCTTCAAACCTGTTTCCTCCTTTGTAAAATGAAGAGGTTGCACTATATGGCTTCTAAAATCCCTTCTAGCTCTAAATCTCTGATCCAAAATTGTATCTTCTTTGGGCTTCTGTTTTCTCCTCTGAAAAATGAGGGAGTTGGGCTCCATGACCGCATATACGCTCCAAAAGTATGATCCTATGTTACTGTCACCTCCCAAAGGAAAAAGAGAAGCTAACTCTTAAGAACAGTCAGACTTTTCCAGAAGCATTCTTGTAAGTACGCTGTGCCAATACACTGCTCAGAGTGGCATGCGAGGAGAATCATGGTAACACACAGATAGGAAACAGATGTAGGAGACATCGTTTGTGACTTTATACAAGTTTTGGAGATAAATCTGTAATAGAGATCAATGTCTAATCTCTTTCTAATGATATTCAGATTGGAATCTAGGAAAATGGAGGCTGAGGTAGTCATAAGCATTCTAATTCAAGCACAGCTCCTGTTTGGTATAAAATCCAATTTGCTGATTTGGGATTCCCTGCCTGGTCAAGTCTTTTGACTGCCATCTTCTCTTTTAGGAAAGAACTTAACTTTCATCTACTGAATTTAATTTAATTTAATTGTTACAGTTGTGATTTTGAACAAACACTCATGGGCTTTTGGCTAATGAGTAATGAGCTCATATTTTTATACATTGGAGGAGTAAATAATAGCAGTCACTGTGATTAGCAATGGAAAGCCAATTCAGTAGGAGTTAGAGGTATCCCTCAAAGAATCTTTACCACTTCCTTCAAAGTCAGTTGCATTTGTTATTGCATTTGTCTTGGTTTGGGAACGTTAATGCACTTAGAAGAAAGTGCTCAGGGAAAGTATGAATCCTGAAATTATTTGGAAATGGTTGATAAGTATCCAAATGATGTCATCAGGAAGCAGAATGGTGATTGACATTCAAAGTTTAAATGGATAAGAATACATAGAGAAAGGAATAAAGTATCAACATTTAATTGATTATAGGGCAGTCTCATGTAATATAAATAAAATAGGAAAGATTTCCAAATTCCTTTACTTTAATTTGACAAACTTTTAGGCATCTATTATATACAAAGTCCTGTGGTGGCCATTGGAGATACAAATGAATTCGTGCCTTAAGGGGGCTTGTAATTCTGTATAAAACATACATCACATATGACATACATTATTCTGCGCAGATGAGATTTCTTTTTTCTGTCATGGACCTGTGATTGTAGCAATGTATAGAACTCCTGGTATGGAAACTCTCTCCACTAAGACTTATTTCTCACTTATAGTCTTAAAGTTACCTGGGGACCCTGAAAGGTTAAATGATCAGCTTAGGAAAATGTAGTTAATATATATCAGAAGTGGTGGGACTTGAACACAAATCTTACTGACTTCAAGGCTAGCCCTTTATTTACTATGAGGTCACTTTGCTTCTCTTGTTTAGGGTATAGCTTCCATAAATGATCATGAAGATTGTGGATCATGAATAAAGTACTTTGACCTTTTGTTGTTCACTGTTGTTCATCTTTCTTCATTTTTGAAGACCAATGATATCACAACGTTGGAGTCAGGATATGATGTGTTGGGGTGTGACTAATCAGACCAATGGGTGTTTGGAAGACTCTACCATATGTTCCTCATGAGTAGTCCATAGAACATTTAAAATGGAAGTGACTGGATTAGTGCAGCTCTTGTTTCCTTTGTATTTCTACAATTCTGCTTAGCTCATATCATCTATACTAATAAAATGAACCATTTCTAGTAAAAGATGCCTACCAAACATAGAAAATTATTATTTTGCCAAAATGTTTTACTTGATTTTGCTCCTTTAATGACTATGACTGAATCCAGATTGGATCCAGAGAAGAAAAATGGTAGATTTAGGGAGAATCATGTACAAATAATTTGATTCATCACTAGAATATTAACTCCTTCTTCTTCACTTTGCCTTTTTATCCACTTCCATAACACTTCCATCAGTACCTTCTACAAAGAAGGTGCTGAATAAATGTTTATCAAATCAGTGAAAGATTCAATTCAACCACCATTATCAAGTGCCTATCATAGGGGTATCTTGGGAATATGAAATCTAAAATAAAAAATAATTCCTGCCCTCAAGATGCTTTTATTCTTTGGGTGTCATTTTCTACCCAAAATAACTACAGTTTCTATCCAAAATAACCTGCACTATGACACAGCATCAATCATAAAAAGTAACTTTAACTTCAACAAACATTTGCTTTTTTTGTTTTTGTTTTTTATTAAAACTCTTATCTTCTATCTTAGAAATGATACTGAATATTGGCTCCAAGGCAGAAGAGGTATAAGGGCTAGGCAATTGGGGTTAAATGATATGTCTAGGGTTACGCAGCTAGGAAGTGTCTTTGGCCAAATTTAAACCCAGGATTTCCTGACTCTAGGCCTGTATCTCTATCTATTGAGCTACCTACTTCCTCCAAAAAATTTTTGTTAAAACACCTCAGTGCTGGACAAAATGACATTCAGTTCTGGACCTCACAAGCTCACATCTAGCAGGTGACTAAAAAGCAAGCGGAGCTAATTATGATTCAATGGATCACAGAAGTAGGAAGCAGATGGCACCGGCTCTTTGCTTATGCTGGGCAAGGAAGATCACAAAGACTTCATCTAGTTTAAAATATGAAACTAATAAGAGATCTCAGGGAACTTGTCCCTTCCTGCCAGGCTCTTTGATGAAGAGCAAGAATCAAGATGAGAAGGGGATTTGGGAAGATCTGAATTGATCTAAATAGTTGATATGCCATGGCACTGAACTGAATGGTAGTATTTGCAAACAGAATATAGTTAAGGTAAGTAGGATATGATGGTTGAAGGTCAGTATCAGGCAACAGAATATTTTATAGAATTGTAAAATATTAGAACTAGAAGGGATCACAGAAATTGTTTAGGCATAGAATCACAAGCTTGAAGAATTTCAGAGTCAGAAGGGACCTCAGAAGTCACCTAGTCCAACCAGTACCTAATAGTAATTCCTTTGATAATATCCATGACAAGTGGTTATGTTTGAAGACTTCCAGTGGAAAAGAATCCATTCCCTCTTGGGCTATCTTGTTCCACTCCTCAATACCTCTAATTATAGATAACTAAGTTCTCACATTGAACACAAATCCGCCTCTCCAACTTTTGACCATTAAAAAATGTATCTCCGAGGAGCAAACAAAACAAATGTATTTCCTCTTATAGATGGAGGCTCTTTTGAAAGTAACAATCAAGTCCTTCCTAACTTTTCCCTTACTAAGGCTAAATTTCCTCTAGTTCCTTCATATAATACAGTTCCTAGTTCCTTCACAACTTCACTTGACTTCATTTGGGCATACTTTAGTTGTCAATATCTTTAATAAAATAAAGTATGAAAAAGTAAACACAATGTTCCATGTCTTCAGTGCCTAGAACAAAGTTCAGTGGGACTTTTACCACCTTTGTTCTGAACACTGTGATTATTTTATTTAAATTTTAAATTTTTTATTTTAAACCCTTAACTTCTGTGTATTGACTTATAGGTGGAAGAGTGGTAAGGGAAGGCAATGGGGGTCAAGTGACTTGCCCAGGGTCACACAGCTGGGAAGTGTCTGAGGCCAGATTTGAACCTAGGACCTCCTGTCTCTAGGCCTGACTCTCAATCCACTGAGCTACCCAGCTGCCCCCACTGTGATTATTTTAATGAAACAGAAATTTACTTTGTCATTTTTTGGCTGCAATGTTACTATTGTTTTATATTAAACTGTCAACTAAAATCTTAAGGTATTTTTACAAGAACTGTTGTCTAGTCATATCTCCTCCATCTTGCATTTGTACAGTTGATATTTTCTCTTATTATTTATTTTACTTATTTAGAATTATTTTCCCATGGTTACATGATTCATGATTTTTCCCACTCCTCTTCCCTCCCCACTCCCAGAGCTGATAAGCAGTTCCACTGGGTTACACATGTATCATTGTTCAAAACCTACTTACCTGTTATTCATATCTGCAGTAGAGTGATCTTTTAATGTCAAAACCCTAATCACATCCCTATCGAACTATGTGATTGATCATATTTTTTTTATTTATGCTCCCACAGTTTTTTCTCTGGATTTAGATAGTGTTCTTTCTTATAAGTTCCTCTGGATTGTCTTGGGTCATTGCATTGCTTCTAGTAGAGAAGTCCGTTATGATTGTGCCATGATGTGTCAGTTTCTGTGTACAATGTTCTCCTGGTTCTGCTCCTTTCACTCTGAATCAATTCCTGGAGATCTTTCCAGTTCACATAGAAATCCTCCAGTTCATCATTCCTTATAAGACAATAGCATTCCATTACCATTAGATACCACAATTTGTTCAGCCATTCCCCAATTGATGGGCACCCCCCTCATTTTCTAATTGTTTTGCCATGACAAAGAGCATGGCTATAAATGTTTTTGTACAAGTCTTTTTCCTTATTATCTCTTTGGGTTACAAACCTAGCACTGGTATGACTGGATCAAAGGGCAGACAGTCTTTTAAAGCCCTTTGGGTATACTTCCAAATTGCCCTCCAGAATGATTGGATTAATTCACAACTCTACCAGCAGTGTATTAGTGTCCCAATTTTGCCACATCTCCTCCAACATTTATCACTTTTCTTTGCTTTGCTGCCATATTGACCAATTGTGCAGTTGATTTTTTAACTAAAGTGTAAGGCTTAATATGACATATTATTCTTTTTTTTTAACCTTTTTTTTTAAACCCTTGTACTTCGGTGTATTGTCTCATAGGTGGAAGATTGGTAAGGGTGGGCAATAGGGGTCAAGTGACTTGCCCAGAGTCACACATGACATATTATTCTTAATACTGATTAGTTAACATTAAATATTCTTATTATCTTTTTGTCTTGCCATACATAGACCAATGTTATAGTCTATTAAGATATTTTCAGGTCCTGCCTTTGTTGTTCTTGTGTCCAATAGATGAACTTACCTAATTCTCTCAGGTTTGTGTCATCTAAAAATTTGATAAGCAAGACATCCAAGCCTTCCTACATATCTCAGATAAAAATATTGATCAGCATAGAGTCAGGGACAAATGCCTGAAGTGCTCTATTAAACACCTACCTCTAAACTGACATCTCTTTGCATCCAGACATTCAATCTATTTTGAATTCATACAACTATACTATTTTGAGCCAATTTTGTCCATCTTTTCAATTAAGATAGCATGATAGATTTTGTTGAATATTTTGCTCATGTGTTATGTCATTAGGATTCTATATACAGTTATCATAATGAAGTAAAAAAAGGAAATGAGGCTAATCTTCCATGACTTATTTTTGGTAATGCCATCTTGTTTCTTAATGATCAAGATTTCCCATTCTTAGTGCTCAGACTTTAAAAATACAATCTACAATTTTCCCAGGACTTGATTTCAGGGTCTATGACAAAATTTTGTAGACTATCATCTTTCCATTTTTTAAAAATTAGGGCATTTGCCTATTTCTCATCCCATGGCATTTTTCTTGTTCTCTATTATCTTTAAGAAAAAAAATGCCTTTTGCCTTGTCAGCAATTTTAACATGCCACTCCTTTCCAAAATTGAACTTTTCCCTTGTGACAAGAAAAACAATTAAAGAAAAATGTCTTATGGTGACCACATCTGACAGTTTATATCTGAGAAGTCTCCTTTTCACTATTGTGAGGGAAGGATGCATATTTCATTATCTCTTCTCCAGGTTCTCTATTTGACTTCTAATTATTCAGATTTCAAGTTCCATTTAGTGAATTTTTCATTTTTATGATTATAATTCTTATGCATAGTTAGATTTAAGTTTTGTTATTTCATTTGCATCAATTCATACACAATTTTAGTGTTTTTAATTCTTCATTCATAATTTCTTAGTGTATCTTAGTATTTCGTATTATAGCCCTTCTAATTCCATTCTTATCTGACTATGCCACTCATATCTATCCTCTATTATCTTTGTGCTTATATTTGACACACTTTAAAAAACCTGTCTTTCGATAAGTTCTCTGTGTATCTATAATTTTTCTCTTCTCAGATAGCTCTTTCCCCCCTTATCATTATCATCTCTGTGTCATTAGAATCTCTTTTGTGGGTTCCCTTCATTCCTCTTGAATGAACAGATCAGAAACAATCATTGAACACTTACTATGTGTCAAGCATGATGCTAAAAATGCTAATGGCTACAAATAGAAAACAAGAGACAGACCCTTCTCTTAAGGAGTCAGCACTCTCATTGGAGGAGGCAACACATGAAGCAGAGTTCAGCTGTATGGCAGACGGGAAGACTGAAAGTCCCAAGGGAAGAGTGGATGTTATGGGCCAGAAGACCCTAGGTTCCATAATTAGGTCAGAAGATAGTGCCAGGTGACATCAAGGCATAGGAGAAGAATAGCTGGTAAGATCTAGAGAACCTTAGGATGCAATGACAGGGCAAATAGAAAAGTCTCCATCTAGTTGGAGGCAGTCCTCCATCTGATTAGAAGGAAAGGAGTCATTGCTAAACATTTCACCTGTAAACAGTCAATCAAATTGGGCAATGGGGAAAGAAGAGGGGCAGTGGTGGAGGATCTTTCCATTACCCAACAATCTCAGATATGTTCTGTGACAATCAATGCTGGGGAAAAGGGAAAAGAAGAAGGTAAGGTGGAAATGGTGTTCCCACTAATGGCTGAATTTCTTTGCAGAATATGAAGCCATAGATTCTGTAGTATCTGACCTTGCTCTGAACTCTTCTAAATTTACTTTACCCAAACCTAGGTTGCATGTCAGATTTACTATTTTTATTATAAAATAAAATGAAAGGGGGCTGCCACTTTCCCCAAGGTTCCTATTATTTTCGCTTTTCAATAATGATTTTCTTATTTTTTGTTAGAATCTAGTCCAAAATAGCAATTTCCCTTGTTTCTTCTTCCTTCATCTATTAAAGGACAAAAATATTATTAAGGATAGTCAAACATTTATGATAGAATGGTTCTACTTTTGACTGAGAGAGAACAGGTATCTTTATGCCTAAAGTTTCCCATCACTGTGATATTATACTTCTGGACCAGGTTTGTGATCTGTTCCACAAAGTCCTCATCTATTTTTTCCTTCACTTCAAATGGTCTATAGTGTACTCAAATACAAATATTACTTCTGTTTCTCCTTCCATTTATCCTTTTCCTGTATCCTTCCTACATGATTATTTTTGGTAAATAGTTTTCCTCATATGATAATACTTATAATACATAAGATTATTCTAGTTCCCCTTTTAACTACCCTTATAACAATGTATAGCCATATTCCAGTCATGAGTGCCATAGAATAATTTTCATGGATACTTATGAAGTCAAATTTATCTCTTTGCTTTATGATGCATTGAGATTACTAGTTAAAAATGATAAACAGAGGGAATGTGCCAAATTTGGAACACTAATGCATTGCTGTTGGAGTTGTGAACTGATCCAATCAATCCGGAGAGCAATTTGGAATTATTCCCAAAGGGCTGTAAAAGAATCCATAACTTTTGATCCAGTAATACCACTACTGAGTCTGTATCCCAAAGAGATGAAGTGAGAAAAGACCTATTTGCACAAAAACATTTATAGCTGCTCTTTTTGTGGTAGCAAAGCATTGGAAACTAAAGAGATGTCCTTCGATTGGGAAAAGGCTGAACAAATTGTTGTGTATGTTGGTGATGGAATACTTATATGCTATAAGGAATGATGAACAGGATGATTTCAGAAAGAGCTGGAAAGACCTATGTGAACTGATGCAGAGTGAAATAAGCAGAACCAGAACATTGTACATTGAAATATTGTAAACTGTAATATTTGTAAACTGTAATATTGTGGAACGATCAAATGTGATAGACTTTGCTACTAATGGCAATAAAATGACTCAGGACAATTCTGAAGGACTTATGAAAAAGAATGCTATCCACCTCTAGAGAAAGAACTGTTGAAGTAGGAATGCAGATGAAAATATATGATTTATCACTTGTTTATTTGGATATATGGGGTTTGGGGGTTTTGGTTTTATAAGATGATTTACTTATAAGAGTAAATCATATGTAAATGTTTTGTGTGATAATACATGTATAACCCAGAAAAATATAAATAAATAAATAAAATTTAAAAACATTACCACCTTCCTTAACTTGTGCACTTGTATGTAGACAACTATGTTCATGGGCTTTATTGCTTATTCTCTTTTTGTATGTTTCTTCTTTGAATTACTAGTCTCATCCCTCTGTTCTAGCTGACATTCTTTGAGGTATCTGTCTTGGCAAATGCTTTTAGAGCATTTTCTCCACCCTTCTCCTTTTCACTTTAAAAACTTCTTGATTGGATTTTAAAGATCTAGAAAAACATATATTGTGTAGGTTCTTATTAGGTATAAACCATCCCAAGCCAAGAGCCCATCATTTGTATATTTTAATTGAGAAATATAAATCCTATTCTCAGACATGATTTTTGAAAAACTGGCTGTTCATTTCAAATTATCTTTTGAATCTTCTACCTTTAATTAGCAGGAATTATGAAAACACTATCAGTGTGCCCAATGTCAAATTTCCATTCCTATCACTTCATTTTTTTTGACTATACAATAATTTATTTCCAAAAACCTACCATAAGAATTAATTTCACTATTAAAATTACTCAGTTTCATAATATGAATAGTGATCCATTATCCTATAACAACAGCAAGTAATAAAAAGGTATGCATTTTAATTCAATTTAATAACAATATATAATATTAATGAGCTACTTTGGGCTATGTCCACAGGTTTACCCAAATCTATACAAATATCTGTCTATGTCCTACCAAACTTTTTTTAAAGCTAAAAGAATAAACACTTCATACTAACATAACATTATAAAAATCTGTTACTGAAAGTCTGGCACGTTTCAGTCTCTTGATAGCCTTTACAATTAAAAAAACAAAACAAAAACCTGAATGACAAACAAATTTTTTTTGAAATGACAAACAAAAAGCTGTTTTGTTTATTTGCTTTCCTTCAAATATTAATACTGAGGGTTGCTCTACTGGCCTTTATCCCTGTACCATGAATAAAAGTTAAACTTGTTAATAGACTGTTACTAAAAAAAGTTATAGGGTTTTATGTTTTAGGTAGTGTAAACCATCCTTTGATGGAGAACCCTAGAGATTATCATAAAAATCTTTATTTTTAAAATAGAATTTCTTTTATTTTTAGAAAAATTTTCCATGGTTTCATAGTTACATGATTCATGTTTTTACTTTCCCCTTCACCTCCTCAAAGTCCCACCCCCACCCACCCATAGCCAATGCGGATTTCCACTGGTTTTAACATGTGTCATCTATCAAGACATTTACATATTATTGATAGTTGCATAGGTGTAGTCGTTTCCAGTCTACATCCCCAATCATTTCTGCATCAACCCAAGTGTTCAAGCAATATAGTTAAATTAAGTGAACACAGAATAGTATACTTGTCAGATCTCTGGAAAAGGAAAGATTTTAAAACCAAGCAAGAGTTAGAAAAAATTACAAAATGTAAAATAAATAATTTCGATTATATTAAATTAAAAAGTTTTGGTACAAACAAAAACAATGCAACCAAAATCAGAAGGGAAACAACAAACAGAGAAAAAATCTTTTTAACAAAAAATTCTGACAGAGGTCTAATTACTCAAATATACAAGGAGCTAAATCAATTGTATAAAAAATCAAGCCATTCTCCAATTGATAAATGGGCAAGAGACATGAATAGGCAATTTTCAGAGAAAGAAATCAAAACTATCAATAAGCACATGAGAAAGTGTTCCAAATCTCTAATAATCAGAGAAATGCAAATCAAAACAACTCTGAGGTATCACCTCACACCTAGCAGATTGGCTAAAATGAAAGAAGGGGAGAGTAATGAATGTTGGAGGGGATGTGGCAAAATTGGGACATTAATGCACTGCTGGTGGAGTTGTGAACTGATCCAACCATTCTGGATGGCAATTTGGAAGAGTGCCTGCCCTTTGATCCAGCCATACCATTGCTGGGATTGTACCCCAAAGAGATCATAGATAAACAGACTTGTACAAAACTACTTATAGCTGTGCTCTTTGTGGTGGCAAAAAACTGGAAAATGAGGGTATGCCCTTCAATTGGGGAATGGCTGAACAAACTGTGGTATATGCTGGTGATGGAATACTATTGTGCTCAAAGGAATAAAGAACTGGAGGAATTTCATGTGAACTGAAAAGACCTAAAGGAATTGATGCAGAGTGAAAGGAGCAGAGTCAGAAGAACATTGTACACAGAGACTGATACACTGTGGTAAAATAGAATGTAATGGACTTCTGTACTAGCAGCAATGCAATGAGCCAGGGCAATTCTGAGGGACTTATGGAAAAGAACAATATCCACATTCAGAGGAAGAACTACAGGAGAGGAAACACAGAAGAAAAACAATTCCTATCACTTCATGAGTCTGTCATTCTGCCTGGGTTCCTTCTGTTAACTTTTCTCCCCACAGGAACCACCAAATGCAGAGAGTGTTAAATAGGTTTCACAAGGCTCAGGTTGTTCTTAATAACGCTCTGGAGAGTTATCCTGTGAAAAGTGTAAAACTCTGAATTCTAGGCCTATGAAGAGATACCTCAGTATACCTCTACACTATTTATTTTTTCTTTTGACTTGATGACACCTGTACATTCACGTAATTTTTCTTTAAAGCACCAGAAATTGCTTTTTCCTCAAATAGGTCCTAACTCTACCCACCATAACTATTACATAGTTCTATATATTTATTAATTCTTCATTTACCCTTAATTCTCTAAATCATGTTCTTCTGTCTTTCACCTACCTTACACAGCTTAGGATTTTCCTGCCTTTCATTGTGTTCTAAGAATTTTTTACCTTATTTCTTTTTCCTTTGAAACAGAGATTTAGTAAGAAGTAGCAGGAAGACTGAAATATATTCTCTTTATACATAACTATTATCACCATCAAAAATTAAAATATAACACGTGCTCTACAGGCCACATTATAAATTCTTCCATCTTCCCTATTTGTTGAAAACAGGAACTTCAATTCTGATTGTTTCTTATTGGTAGCTCTAGTGTTTAATGCTCATCGTGAGTTGTAAGAAATGTTTTCCTGCTCTTTACTACATTAGAGAACTCTGTCAAAAAGTCAGTCAGTCAATCAGCCCCAAAGTATTAAGTACTTGAATGTTCAGACACTGTGCTAAGTGCTAAAGATACAATGAAAGAAAAAAACAAAAAGCCCCTGCCCTCCAGAAGCTTGAGATCTCATCTGCTGACTACTTTTTTTTTTTTTATCTATAATACACCTCCTCTTTTGGCAGGCAAATTGAGATTTGCTTGTTCTGCTGTGTTTTATATTCTTACAAAAGGTCCAAAGCAACTTATAAGCTGCCCTCTGTTGTTATCTGTGATGGTGTCAGGGAAAAAAAATCTAATTACTAGCTCCTTTCTTCTTTCTCTCTCTGTTCTCCTCCCCCCTCTGAATAGACTTCATACATATATTCTATTTTAGGACCTTTCTATCCCATAACTCCTCATTTTTCACACCTGCAACCTAAATCCTAGAAAGAGAAGTCTTGCCCAATATCATGTTAAGATAATTTTTATTAATTTCTCCCTTTTTATATTTATTTATATTTTATTTTATATTGAAGAGGAAAAGGAGCAATCATATTTTTCAGTAAGAGAACCCCTGCTATGCTGCTTGTCAGTTACAGACCCCCTACTATGCTGCTTGTCAGTTACAGACCTCCTGCTGTGCTGCTTGTCAGTTACAGGCCCCCTGCTGTGCAGCTTGTTGGTTAGTGACAGTTAGAAGGGTGTGGCTGAGGGGAGTTTAGTCAGTTGCAGAGAGTTACAAAGGGCTTTTTGTCTCTGGGTCTCCTGGGGAGAGAGTGTGCTGCTAGCACTCTCTCTGGTTGGAGACAGAGAATGGAACATAAGACCTTATTGATTATTAAAAACTCAGGTAGATAAGGTAGATAGACAGTTATATTACTAGATAGTGAGAATAGGAGAGTGCGAGGGCTTTGGCCTAGCAGAAGATACAGCCCTCTGAGGCAGATAGATTTAGGATTTTTTAGAGAAATTTAGTTAGGATTGGGATCTGGAGTATAGGTACAAGCTATTATAAGATTACTTTCACCTTCCTCCTTCCTGTTTCCTTTCTGAATTTCCTAATAATAAACTATGTGTTTTGCGTTTAATAAACTGATCACTGGCTTTTGTTCAAACTCCTACCCAATAAAATTTAACACTTCGCAACCTGTCGAGCCAGCCCGGAGATTGATTAATCTATTGATCTTCTGTTCTTTCCAATATTAGGAAAAGAATAGGAGTGTAACTATGTAGGTCACTATCATGGTATGGATAGTGAAGGAGGTAATGCCTCTTTATCTCAGAGAACTCCCAATAACTGGGACTTTCACTGAGATTTTAAATCTCACAGTTTTGGATTGTTTCTGGTTAGTACCACTTATAGGAGTATTTATTCTGTATGTATTGTTACAAGGGTACTATCTATATCATCTTGCGGATTGCTTCTCCAAATTGACTAAACTAAAACTATCTCCAAAATTGAAGTTAGTATCTCTCAATTGACTAAAACTTTAAATCAACAAAATGAAACTATCTCTAAAGTTGATCAACCTGAAGATAGTATCTCTTAAATCACTAAAAGTATAACACATAAAAATGAAACTATCTCCAAACAGAATGAGATATGCTTAGTCTACTAAACCTGCCTCTCCTACTGTTTCTAATTCTCCCACTAAGGCACCTAAAATTAAAAGCCAAAAGAAAGAAAAATAAACAAGAAACTTCTATATACATTATATACATCTAATATCTACCATATATATTATATGCATCTAATATATATATATATATACATCTAACATATCCCCCCTGAGGTGGATCTAATCTTAATATATGCATTTATACATTTATGCATCTAATATATATTCTAATATATTTATACAGCTAATAATAGCTAGTTAAGGGTAGAATTCAGAATAAAATAATAAAACCATGTTCCTTCTATTGTTCCTAATGTCCATTGTCCTTTGACTTCATATTGATGCCTCTCCATCCCTTTTTCCCTTTTTTTTTTCTTTAGGCTCCCAAAGATAATTGTGAGGTTTCCTTTTTATTTCTCAAAAGTCCTTGACATTATTATACCATTTCCTTTCCTCTACTCTCTGATGAAAGAGTGGCCCTCCACCTCACCAATACCAATCTTATACATGTACACTTGATCCCATCCCTTTTTGTCTTTTCTGGAAGATTTTTCTCATAATAATTTCCCCAACCTCCACAAACTTTAATCTTTCCTTATCTATTGGTTCCTTCCTTGATGCATATAAACATGTTAGTCTCCTCCATCCTTAAAAAAAGTAAACTCACTAGTCTCTGCTTCCTTTCCTCCTCTGTGATTATACTATATCTCCCTCTCTTTGTTAGCCAAACATTTTGAAAAAGGTATCTATACTCCTTGTTTCTGCTTCCTCTTCTTTCATTCACCTTTTAATCCTTCATTATCAGGCCACTAACCTTATCACTCAATGGAAACTACTCTCTTCCAGAATTACAAATGATTTCTCTTTTGCCAAATTTGATAACCTATTTTAAAACCTCTTCCTTCTAGACCTCTCTATAGTATTTTGTTCTTTTCTCCTGGATTCTCTTTTCCCTAGTTTTTTTTTCATTTTTTTATTTTTAGAAAAATTTTGCATGGTTACATAATTCATGCTTTTACTTTACCCTTCAATCCCTCAACCCCCCCTAACCCTCCCCTTGCTAACTTGCATTTTCACTGGTTTTAAAATGTATGGTCATTCAAGACTTATTTACATATTATTGATAGTCATATTGATGTGATCTTTTTGGTTCTACATCCCCAATGATGTCCTCATCAACCCAAGTGTTCAAGCAGTTGTTTTTCTTCTGTGTTTCCACTCCTGTAGTTTTTCCTCTGAATGTGGGTAGTGTTCTTTTCCCAAATTCCTCAGAATTGTCTTGAGTCATTGCATTGCTGCTAGTACAGATGTCCATTACATTCATTTTTACCACAGTATATCAGTCTCTGTGTACAATGTTTTTCTGGCTCTGCTCCTTTCACTCTGCATCAATTCCTGGAGGTCTTTCCAGTTCACGTGGAATTCCTCCAGTTTATTATTCCTTTGAGCACAATAGTATTCCATCACTAACATATACCACAATTTGTTCAGCCATTCCCCAATAGAAGGGCATACCCTCATTTTCCAGTTTTTTGCCACCACAAAGAGCACAGCTATAAATAGTTTTGTACAAGTCTGTTTATCTATGATCTCTTTGGGGTACAATCCCAGCAATGGTATGGCTGGATCAAAGGGCAGGCATTCTTTTAGCGCTCTTTGGGCATAGTTCCAAATTGCCATCCAGAATGGTTGGATCAGTTCACAATTCCACCAGCAGTGTATTAATGTCCCAATTTTGCCACATCCCCTCCAGCATTCATTACTCTCCCCTGCTATCATTTTAGCCAATCTACTAGGTGTGAGGTGGTACCTCAGAGTTGTTTTCATTTGCATTTCTCTAATTATTAGAGATTTAAAATAGTTTCTCATGTGCTTATTGATAGTTTTGATTTCTTTCTCTGAAAATTGCCTATTCATGTCCCTTACCCATTTATCAATTGGGGAATAGCTTGATTTTTTTTATACAATTGATTTAGCTCCTTGTATATTTGAGTAATTAGACCTGTCAGAATTTTTTGTTATAAAGATTTTTTCCCAGTTTGTTGTTTCCCTTCTGAGTCTGGTTGCATTGTTTTTGTTTGTACAAAATCTTTTTAATTTAATATAATCAAAATTATTTATTTTACATTTTGTAATTTTTCTAACTCTTGCTTGGTTTTAAAATCTTTCCTTTCTCAGAGATCTGACAAGTATACTATTCTGTGTTCACCTAATTTACTTAGTTTCCTTCTTTATATTCAAGTCTTTCACCCATTCTGAATTTATCTTGGTGTAGGGTGTGAGATGTTGTTTTCCAATTTTTCCAGCAGTTTTTGTGAAATAGTGGATTTTTGTCCCCAAAGTTTGGCTCTTTGAGTTTATCATACACTGTTTTGCTGACATCACTTACCCCAAGTCTATTCCACTGATCTCTTAGCCAGTACCATATTCCCTAGGATTTTAATACAATGCTCTCTCAATTCTTCTTCCTGTCTACCTGACCTCACTTTCCTTGGCTTGTTTATTATTCATCTCATGCCAATAACAGTATTTAAACTTCAAGGCTCTGTTTTGGATCCTCTTCTCAGCTCTATTTGTATTCTCCCATTTAGCAAAGTCACTAATCCCCATGAGTTTAATTACCACTTCTATTTAGATGACTATGATCTACCTGTCTTGCTCTAGTCTCTCTCCTTTGCTCCAGTCCTGGTCCACTAACTGCCTATTGGGCATTTTGAACTATAAGTCCTATTGACATCTCAAATTCAACATACCCAAAACAAAACTATTTATTTATTTTTACTCCAAACAGCCTATCTTGCAAACTTTCCTACTTTTAAGAATATCCTTCCCATTGCCTAGATTGGCAGCCTTAGAGTCATCATCAAATCTCTACTCTTCCTAAGCCCACATATTCAATTTCTTGCCAAGTATTGCTGGATCTGTGCCCACAATATCTCTTTTATCTATTCCTTTCTCACTATTCATGAAGCTATTACTCCAGTTTAAAACTGCATCATCTCTTATTAGTTATTATTTAATTTTTTCAGTAATGTCTGGCTCTTCATGACCCTATTTGGGATTTCTTTGGGGAAGGTACTGGAATGGCTTGCCATTTCCTTCTATAGCTCATTTTACAGATGAAGAAACTGAGGCAAGGAGATTTAAATAACTTGTCCAGCATCATACAGCTAGTAAGTGTCTGGGGCCAGATTTGAACTCAGTCATTCTAACTCTAGACACAATGTTTTATCCACTGTCACCTTGCTGCCCTTCTGCTCACTAATACTATTGTGATAATCTCTTAGACTCCCTGACCTCCTGCCCTTTCTAATCCATTCTCTACACAGCCTCCAAATTGATTTTCCAAAAGTTTTCAACTATGTTGTTCCACTACTATATTAACTCCTGTATCTCCCTATGTTCTGTAGAATTAAATGTAAGTTCCTCTATTTAATCTTTGAAACTTCACAGCCTCATCTCATCATGACTTTGTATTCTTATTACATATTACTACCTTTTGAGAACACTAAAATAGAGACAGAGTTTCTTATTGCTCTTTGCTTTTGAAATTTGATCTGTTTTTGTGCCTTTCTTCAGATGTATCCATTGCAGGGCTCTCCCTCTTCTCTTCTGCTGCTTAAAATCTTCAGTTTCCTTCAAAATTCGGCTCTCACACCACCTTCTAAATGCGTCCTTTCCTGGTCTTCCCAGATATTAGTCCTTCCCCTTATAAATACCTGCTATTTATTTTATGCCAATTTATATTTCTACATCTTATATCCTCCCCCAATAGAATGGTAAACTTCTCCAGGGCAGATATGTTGTTTCTGTATCCTTGATGATTAACACAGTACCCGAAACTCAAGTGAATAGCATTGCACAATGAGTGCTTATTGATTGATTGATGGAAAGATGGAGGTGCTCTCAATTGAATAAATAATGATTCTGTCCACCTGAAGCTTTCCACCAAATTACAAGTGACTGGGATTTTAGTGATTACATTTGAAGATTGTGTCATTGGAATTATTGTGTGTGGATGAGATAGCAGTTCTCCTTTCAGTGAGAGTTTTTTTTTTATTATGTACTAGTTTATACAAATATAAGTTAATCATATGGGATTTCTACTCTTTATGAGCTCTCAATCCAAGGCATTGATTCCTGGTCCTGATTTCCAGGAATCCTTAGTCCACATCCAACTATACTAAAAAAGGGATGAGCAACAACTTTCTCAAAGCAAAACTCACGTTTAACTCTTTTTCAAAAGCAAGGAAAACGAAGTCAAATCATTATGAAGAGTAACAACTCCCCAAAGGTTATAGATCGCCAATGAACTAAGAATCATAGATCTTAGAAAAGGTAGAGGCTGGTTTATCAACCTTCCCTCCAGAAAAATAGTCATTTTAAAGATATGGCAAATGAATTTCAGAGAGAAAAGTTGCTTGGGGACAGCTATGTGAGCCATTGGTTTGAGAGTTAGGACTAGAGATGGGAGATCCTGGGTTCAAAATGGCCTCAAACACTTCCTAGGTGGGCAAGTGACTTAACCCCTATTGCCTAGCCTTTACCACTATTCAACCTTGGAACCAATACAGAGTATTGATTCTGAGCTGGAAGGTAAGGTTTTTTTTTAATTTAAAAGAGAATAAGTTGCTTGCTCAAGGTTAGAAAGCCAGATCATGGCAGTTTGGGGATTTCATTGGGATTCTTCGTTCTCAGATAAGCTATCTCACTAATGTATAGTACTGCTTCTCATAAGAACATAGAGTCCTGTCTCTAGAGATAGAAGGGACCTCAGAGCCCATGTTCTGTTATTATTTATTGAGCAACTCCCATGTGAAATAAAAATATTGACTCATAAATATATGGTTGAAGACCTTTACAAACGACGTACATGATCTAATATAATCTGTTAATTAAAGGAGAAAAATTAGTTTTTTGGAGTCACATGGATAAAATAATTAGGGAATGGTGATAATTTTTGCTTTTTTACATGGTTATGTATTTGTCAGGTAGTCACTGCTATTTACAACCCATCAAGAGAGAATTTTATGAGGAATACTTTAAAACATTATTCTGCTATAAGTCGAATACTTTTTTCTGTTTAATGAAAAGTAAACAGTATATATCAGATTAAGAGTCAGAAAATATTATAGCTGAGAGGAATTTCAGGGACCATCTAGTCTAACCACCTAGTTTTATAGGTGAGCAAACAGAAGCCCAGAGAGGGTGAAGAAATTGTGAATCAAGGGCAAAGTTGGCATTAGAACGGAGATCTCTTGATTCCAAGGTCTCTTCCAGGTCTAAATCTGTGATTCAATGACTCTAAAGCTAATACTTGTTTAGTGGGAACTAAGTGGTGAGAAGATATCATCTACATTTCTTTTGAGCCAAGAAAAGCTGCTTGGAGGTGTCTAGTTTGGAGAAAATAGCTGGCTTGACAGCTGTCTTTGCCTAAAAAATACCTCTCCAATACATGGGCAAATCAAAAAAGGTAAAAAGGAGGGAGCAGAAAGATGAAAATAGAATCTATGTGTAAGTGTGGCAATGAACTTGACTTCACTTGAAAGGATTCATTCCCACCAGGTGTCTAAATAATCACTACCAGTGGCTATGTAATCAGCTGACATTCCAAAGGGTACTTTTCAGTTACCAAGTGCTCTTCTTTGTATTGTCTCATCTTATCCTCAAAATAACTGTGTCAGGAGGGGATGACAGTTGTTATTATCCCCATACTGCAGATGAAGAAGCAAGGTTAAACCTCAAAGCAGTTAGAGAGAAAGCATGGTATAGTGATTATACTGCACCAGGAGTCAAGGAGATTTGGATTTAGCTACTGCTTCCGTTACTAACTTCTTTGGGCAAGTCGTTACTCCTTTCTGTGTTTCGTTTTCTTCATGAATAAAATGAAGAGTTTCAAATCGATCAATCAATAATCACGTATTGAGGCACTTATTATGTCTAAATGCTATGTATACACAAAAGGGAAAATAAACAAAAAATACCCAAAGTCAGTCCCTACCTCTAAGTAGTGCCCAATCAAATGATGAAGACAACATAAAAGTAATTATGTATATAGAAGCTGATTACAGAGTAATGATAACCTGAAAGGGAAAGGTGTTATTACTTGGGGTGTACCAGGCATAGATGAGTGGTATGTTTTCTTCTACCTCTAATATTCTAGAATTTTATGAATCTAGTTGGCTTATTGCCATTCAGCTAGAAAATGGAAGACCTGGGACCAGATCCCAGAATTTTAAGTTCCAATTCTGTAAGGTCCTTCTATTGTGCCACACTGCCTCCTGGATGATTCTGGGGTGATTTAAACCATCCACTAAATGACTGCACTAACTATTGCTAGTACTATGGATCAGTCATTGAGAAAGGAGGACAGTGACAAAGACCCATGTGAAGTTAATCATCTTCTCAGTATCTCAGGGAAAGACACAGGCACAGATACTATCACCCCCGCCCCCGTACATACACACACCCAAGTTTATAGGTAAAGACCTCAAGACACAAAAAGATTCCATTCTTTGCTCAAGTTTATTTGGAAATTACATGCATCCCAGCCAGAGTTCTAGCACAATGACTTCTATGACTAAATCTTCCATGTGGAAATTACATTTCCTTTTTAAACCAATAGAAAAGTCCAAATATGTTTATTGTAGATGAATAAACTCAAGCCAGTATATAATGTATTAAATCACTGATGTGGGCTAGAAGATGGGATAGCAGAAATAGTTCTGGATATGGAAAAATAGTCCAGCAACTGGAGCCATGTTCTGGCTTTGTCACTTACTATCAGGGTGACAGATAAATTGCTTAACCTGTCTGGGATTCAGTATCTCTCTTTGAAGTGAAGGGGCTGGACTAGATTGCTTCTAAGGTCCCTTCCAAGTTCAAATGTGTGATCTTAATAACTAGTCTAACTCTCATAGTTATAGTGGGGAAACTGAGGCCCAGGGAGGGAAAGTGACCTACTTCAAGTCACACAGGTAGAAAGATGCATAGCTAGGATCCAAACCTCAGTTTTCTGATGCCAGATCCAATATTCTTTCTACTACCTCTTGCTTTCAAAAATTTTTATTTTGATGCTTTGCCTTTTTAGACACCTGCATAAATGGTGACCCCAAATATTTTCTCTCTACTAAACGGTAAGATGGATGGAAGAAGCATCTTCCACCTAGTAATGAGTACACTTTATGCTTCTATAACACTCATGCCTGAAGGGCTTCAGACTTCCTTGGAGGCATTTTAAAAAGAGTTTTATTGCTGACTTTTACTCTTCAACCATTCATTTTTCTGCATTATTCCCTGGCCCTTTATCATTAACCTTTTTCTTGCAACAAAGAAAAACAATTAAGCAAAACTAATAATGACTTTTTCTGTCTGACAGTAGAGACACAATTCCACACCCATAGTCTTCCGCTTTTCTTATTAGAGAATAAAGATATGCTTTTTCCATTTTTTTCTTTTGGATTGAGGTTGACTGTTACAATTACTTAGTCTGACTGCATTTTGGTACTGTTTTTATTTACATTGTTAAAGTTTTTATCGTTTTCCTTTTCTGTCATATCAGCCAATCTGATAGATGCTAGGGGATGCCATCAGAGTTGTTTTAAAGAGCATTTCTCTAACCAAAAGTGATTTAGAGCATTTTTTCATATGAGTATAGATGACTTTGATTTCTTCATCCAAAAACTGCCTTTGACCATTTATCAACTGGAGCAACATATTTTTATAAATTTGACTTAGTTCTCTATATATTTGAGAAATGAGACTTTTATCAGAAATATTTGCTATAATTTTTTTCTCCAACTCTCTGCTCTCCTTCTAATCAACTCCACTGAAAGAGGGTTATATATATATATATATATATATATATATATATATATATATATGTGTGTGTGTGTGTGTGTGTATATATACATACATACACATATTTATTTGTTTGTTTATTTATCTATTTATTTATTTAAGTTTACAGACCCTAGGTCTAACTCCTCACTATGTAGGGAATAAAACTAACACAGATTTCCAGATTATCTGAATTTTTGCATATAATAATGATTAATATTTATATAATTCTTATTATATGCCAGGCCCTGTCTTAAGTGTTTTACAATTATAATATCATTTGATCCTCACAGCAACACTTGGAGATAGATGCTATTATTATTATCCCTCTTTTGCAGATGAGGAAACTGTGTCAAACAGAGCTCAAGTGGCTTGCCCAAGGTCACACAGCCAGTATCTGAGACAAAATTTGAACTCAGAGTTTTATGACTTCTTTCTCCTCAAGTTTTATCCATTGTGCCACCTTCTATTGTTGTTATTGTTTTTGTCAAGTCATATCTAGCATTTAAATTCAGGTCCTCTGACTCCAGATCCAGTGCCCTATACAAAGCAACACAGGACCCTATAATTAAAATAAATTCATAAGATCAGAGAATCATCCCTCTATGGCAAGAAGGAATATCATAGACAAAATAGACCAATTCTTTCATTTTAATTTTGAGGAAACCAAGGTCCAAGGACTTTGTTATTTTTCCAAGGTCACACCTATAATAAAATCAGGGCACATTTTACAACACACCATGCTATCTTCCAATTCAACTCACTCAATTTTTTAATTGTCTTTTAGATGTTTGGAAGTATGGAGGGTCCATCATGGCTCTGCAGGTCCACTGGTCCTGGATTTTCGAAGTGATAAACACCAGTCAGATAAGGCAGATTACTTGTGTGCTTAGTTCACACATAGCCTTAACAGGAAGGGGAAAAAACAATCTTCAGCTTAGCCACTTCTGAAATCCTGTCTCCCAGTTTGTAAGTCACTTTGGGATTCTTCTTCTTCTTCTCTGTTCTGAAAAGCTTTGATTTTTTAGAAATAAGTTGGTACTATTTGTATGAGAAGGAAAAATCAATAGAAAGAGAAAGTTTAATAAAAAAATACATTCTCCATTGACTTTAATTAACTTGGCCTTAGGTTTACAACTCCAGCAAAATGTGGTGAATGAAAAAAAATCACTCGTGTACCAGGCAGGTTTTCACAAGTCCTCACAGTTAAGTATAAAATATCAAATTGAAATTCATATGTATAAGTTATTTGCTTGACTGTTACAGAGGATGAGAAGGGGAAGCTGCAAAACCAAGGCCAAATCCAAGGTTCCCGATAGTGTCAGATAGGGAATAGAGCAACACTTCAAACCTCTTGGTAGGTCTGCAGACCACCAAAGTCAGGAAAATTGATTTATTGATATAATGAAAAAAATCTGCCTTTTCCCCAGGTTCAGATCAACTCAGCCTTTTTTTTTGTGCTTGTGTCTTCTTCAGAATCTTAGCTTGGAACATATAGCCCTTCAGTCCTGCCTGTATTTGTTTACATCAGCACTTCTGTTTTATGGTTATAGTGAGCTGTTCTGTACAGGAAAACCCAGATGTCAATATATCAACTAGACAGAAGAAAATTACGTGGGTACGTTCCTATAACATGGTGAAAGAGACAGAGTGAGACGCACAGTATCTGTGCCTTTATGAGATTTTCATAATGGTTTAAAAGTAAGCATGTTTTTGGATATTTAGGCATGAATGGATACATATGCATGTTTGAATAAGTGTAAGACAGAAATGTAATTCTACATATGTAGACTAAGAAAGTGAACCATGAAAGTCAATTATATGGTAAGAAAATTTCATGTAGATATAGAGGCACCTGTTCATTTCTACATATATGTGTGCATGCCTGTTTGCACACAAGGGCAAGTGATGTGAATTTTTGCATACTTGTTATTTCATATGTTCAACTATTATGTGCTTTCTTTTTAAAGATTATTCTGTGCTGCGTAATTCTTAGTTATCTCAGCTTAGAAACGTAATTGCTTGTGTCCAAGGAATTTTAGTGTAGCAGAAGATTGAAGCTATCCAGATTGGTCATCCAGCTGAGGCTACAGATAGTCTTGTGGATCCAGAGGACTCTTGTCACTCAGTCAGATCTCTGGCTGAAATGGAGTTTCATCCAGAATTGAAGATGGCAGATTGACATTGTTTTCTATGAAAATTGATAACAAAACACCATAGAATTCCAGTCCCTAAAACAGTGCATAGAGTTGAGGGAAAGCTTGGGAGACATGATATCTGTCATACCTCATAACTAATATCTTGACTACCTTTTCCTTGTGAAGCTGTCCTTGAGGCAGTTCCTCAGAAAAAAGGCATGATTTTACATGGGAAGATATGGTCTCCAAAAGAAAAATGTATTGATTTAGAGAAAATTTATTGAAAATATAAAATATGTATATTTTCTTCTGAGAATAAATTTCAAAAATAATTGTATTTGTCTTTTAGATCCCTTTGGCTATACTGTTTGAGTTTTTTTATTTTTTATTAAATTGCTTTGGGAAAGTGAAACCCAACTCTAAATTTCTGAGAGTCAGAATTGGAAAGACACCATATACATGGACACCATAAAATTCCTTGGGAGATCCTCAGTCTTCTCAGAGAGATATGGGCTTCTTTTTTGGCTTGACCAATTTTTATGATATCTAAGAGTCATCATGAGTTCAATGAGATTAAAGTATACCAAACTAACCTCCTAGGTTTACATAAGATTAGTAATTTGGTAGACAATCGGAATGCAACAGGCTTAGTGTTTCTGGATTTTATTAAATCATAGGACAAAGTATTTCTGACATGCTTATGGATAAGATGGTGAAATGTAGGCTGAGATAATTATGCCAGGATATGATTATTGGACACAGTGAGAGTTGATTAGTGATTCTTTTGTCAATTTGGAGCAAGATGTTTAATGGAGTGGCATAGGGCCAAGGGTAGCCTTGGCTCTCTCCTCTTTAATATTTTTAATCAACAAATTAAGTGAAAAAATGGTAAGTATGCTTATCATATTTACAAATGACATAAATATAAATGAGGTTTACTATAATATATGTTGCAGAAGACTCAAAATTATTTCTGCAGCCTAAATTCCTGGATCAAAATAGGAATAAAAATAATCCAAAAAGAACATAAAATTTTTCATTTAGTTTATAAAAACTAATTACCCAAGTAGAGGACCAAGGAGAAGTTCAAAGCAAAAGACTGAGAAATTCTAGAAAATGGTGAGGCTGATTTTAATTAACAGTATGATATGACAACCCCCAAAAGCTAATTCATTCTTAGGCTACTTTAATTGAATCATAATGTCTATAAAAATGAAAGTGACACATATTCTCTAAACTTGTTACCCTCTTTCTAGAGTATTGTGCAATGTTCTTGGGGACACATTTTAGGAAGGACATTGGTGAAGAAAGTGTGTCTAGACATAGTTGAGTAGCATGATGAAAGGAGCAGAAAACATTATATCAGGATCAGTTGAACAAACTAGGGATGTTTAGTTTAGAGAAGAATAGAATTAAGGTATACCTGATATCTGTCTTCAAATATTTGAAGGGTTGTCATGTGACAGAGAAATTCAGTTTATTCTGTAGGGCTCCAGAGGGGAAAAAACAAAGACTGAAAGATGAAAGGTTCAAAGAAGTTAGTTCATGTTCAATAAAAGAAAGAACTCCCTAAAATTGTGAGGCAATATGTTACAAGGTGGAGAGAATACTAGAGTCTCAAAAGATCTGGATTCTAGTTCTCTCTACCACTAATTATCTCAGTGACTTTGGACAGGCTTCTTAAATATACTGTCTCCTTAACAAATGTCTCTGATAAAGGTCTAATTTTTCAAATTTACAAAGAGTTAAGTCAAATTTGAAAGAATACAAGCCATTCCCCAATTGACAAATGGTCAGAAGATATGAACAAGCAATTTTTGGATAAAGAAGTCAAAGTCATTAATAATCATGTGGAAAATCACTCTTGATTAGATATGCAAATTAAAACTATGCTGAGGTACCACACCACGCCTATCAGATTGGCCAGAATGACAGTGAAAACAAAGTGATAAATGTTGTAGTGAATATGGCAAAATTGGGTCACTAATGCATTGCTGGTGGCATTGTGAACTGATCTAACCATTCTGGAGGACTATTTTGAACTATAAACAAAGGGATATAAAACTGTGAGTACCCTTTGATCCTATAAAACCACTAATGGGTCTGTATCCCAAATAAATACTCAAAAAGGGAAAAGCACTAACTTGTACAAAAATATTTATAGTAGGTCTTTTTATAGTGGCAAAGAATCACGAATTGAGGGGATGTCCATCAATTGGGGATTGGCTGAACAAATGTCCCACATATTGATGGTTGATACTATTGTGCTATAAGAAATGATATGCAAGATGATTTCTGAAAAACCTGGAAAGATCTGCAGAAACTGATGTAGAGCAAAATAAGCAGAAGTGAAAGAACATTGTATACATTAATAGCAATATTGGATGATTATCTGTGAAAACTTGGTCACTTTCAGTGATGCAATGATCTCAGACAATCCCGAAAGATGATGGGGCATGCTTTCCATCTCTAGAAAAAGAATTATTAGAGTTGTCTTTCATGTCCGTGTATTTTTTTTTAGGGTTTTGTTTATGTATGACTTTGCTCTTACAACAATGACTGATTTGGAAGTGTATTTTGCATGACAACAAACATAAAAAAATAAAAAAAAACAAAACATACTGTTCCCTTACATGTAAAGTGAGCAGAACAATGCTTCCTGGTCCATGCTATCTGGAACTGTTATAAGGAAAGTGCATCTTCAACTATATGTGTGAGTTATGATTTTAACAGGTAAGTTTTGAAGTGGAATAGATAACTTAATGAGGTACTTGATGACCAGCATGTGAAAGAGTTCATGGATGATCCTTTGTGAGGGATGTTATAGAAGGGAAGTGGGTTGGGTTCCATGATGTCTAATATATCTTTTAACTTTATGATGTTGTGATCATTCACTGGGTATGTTTATCATACTGAATTGATGATAAAGAGGAATCACAATAGCTATACATAAATATTTAAAATGCATAGAAGAAGACATTGACTTTATTCTCTATTTCTAGAAAAGCAGACAGAAATTAATGAATGACTTAGAAACTCACGGTTAGATTGAAATTTCTGAGGAATAGAAATGGAAAATGGTAGAGCATGTCTAATATGTAGCAAGTGGTCTGATTTGACTGGAGCATAGTATATTTGAAGAGAAATAGTAGGAAATAGAATAAACAAAAATATTATAGTAAAAAGGATAGAAAAGCAAGTAGAGGGCATATTATGTAGTGCTTTCAAATAAAGAAGTATGTACTTTATTGGATAGATAATGAGAAATCAGCAGAAGAATATGATTATATTCTAACATGTGACCATAGGATTATAGATTTGGAATTGGAAGAGATCTTAGAAAAACATCAAGCCCAATTCCTTCACTTTATTGATAAGGAAAATGAGGCACAATGAGATCAGATGACTTTCTGAGGGTTATCTGGGTAGTAAATATCTGAAGCAAGCAAGATTCAAATTAAGATCTTGCTGACTCAAATCCAGAGCTCTAACCATTATACCACCTTGTTGCTTTTAGTAGTATATAGGACATATTTGAGGGGATAGAGAGTAGAATTAGGGAGAACATTTTGAAGAATATTAGAATAGACCATGCAAGAGGAGTTAAGGGTCTGAAATACCAAGGTAATAGTGTGAGTGAAATGGATGTGAGTGAAATGAGAGGATATGCACTGCAGAAGAGATGAGAGAAAGAGAAGAAGAGGAATTCAATCTAATTCCAAGTTTTTTTGAATGTTTGTGACTAGGGGATGGTGAAGTAAAAAAAAAAGATCAAGAGGAAGAGAAAGATGAATACCTTTTGGAAAAAGATGATAAGTTTAATTTTAGACCGCTTTAAATTGAAATAATGGTATGTGGAGACATGTAGTAGGTAACTGGAAATAGAAATAATTCTGAAGAAGAGAAAAAAGAGCAGTTGTCTAACCAGACGTGAGTATATAGGACATTCACTAACTAGTATCCTCTATTTGACTTTTAAAGCCAAATCTCTCTTTCTACTACCTTTTCAGTCTTCTTATACTTTACATCCAATGTTGTAAGATTCAGTCATATTGACCTACTAGATGTGACTTGCATATGATGCTCCATATTCCATTTCCATGCTTTTTCTCTGGTTGTCTCCCATGCTTGGAATTCTCTTCCCCCTAGCCTCTATCTTTTTGTTTCCTTCAAGATTTTAAGTCCCTCCTTCTGGAAGAGATCTTTCCTGGTCCAACCTTTCCTCCTCCTCCTTCTGGTTCCTTCCCTTTTGAGATCACCTCCCATCTACACTATATATATCCTATAGACATAATTGTTTGCAAGTTGTTGTATTATAATGTGAGCCTCTTTGAGGGTAGTGACTGTAGTTTTCTTTTCTTTGTACCCCTGGTGCTTGGCACATAGTAAACACATAATGTTACTGTTGATATTGTTGTTGAAAATGATGATGATGGTGGTGGTGGTGGTGGTGGTGGTGGTGGTGGTGGTGGTGATGGTAGTATTGATTATATTTCTTGCTGCAAGCCCTTGTTTGATATTAATAATCAAAGAGTTTTCAAAGTTTTCTGATATTTTTCAGGGAATCATCCAATTTGGACATACACATGGGAAAACTTTTTGGAGAAGGTTCTTCTAGAGTCCATTTTGCTCTACAGAATCAAGTGATTATTATTGTTTAGTCAATAAATCGTAAAATCTTATTTTCTTTAGATTCTTCTACCAATCAGTTGTATGAATGTGAAGATTTTATGCTATAGAATATAATTGGCCTGACAATTTCCTTAACTTATACTAACTTATCAAAGTTACCCTTGATTGTGTGTATATTAATAGAAAAATTTCATATGGATGAGAAAGTAGGGTTATAGTTCAATAGTTACTGATATTCTCTCTTCTGCTTTTTCTGCTAATAATAATGTCTAATATTTGCTTTTGGAATGGTCACTTCTTTCAAACACTTTAAAAGTTACTCTTTAGCTGTCTGTGAAATCATATGGACTCCAGCAGAGAGTTCTTCTGAAAATACATGTTATAATTCAAATGCTCTTTCTATCTTTGTTTTTTACAGTGACATTTTCACTTCCTCATGAAGCATATCTGAAACTGTGATGTTAGTTCAAATGTGGCAATTCAACTTTCCTTGATGGTGAAAACTGTCTGTTATAAAAACCTCTATAGGCATTTTCCATTTTCCATTTGTTGTCCTGCTTTGTTGGATCTTTAGCTAATATTTCTTTAAACTTTTTTTTAACTCATTGCTTCTCAATGTTTTATAAGGCAATGCTACTAATAATCTTCTCTATTCCTCTAATAGATTTTAAAAATCAGTTTATATTTTTATAAATTTTTCCATTGGTTGCTTTATCTCTCTATTGGGAAAAATCACATGATCAAGGATTTAGAGGTTTTTTCTTACCTTTTCTACCCTCATTTTGCAGATGAGGAAACAGAATGCAAGAGAGATGAAGAAAATTGACTAAAGCCTCACAAATAGTACATGAAAGAGGTAGAATTTGATTTCAAATCCTTTGACTCTAAATCCAGAATGGTTCCCACCATATTGAATTATTTCCCAAATCAAGTGTTTATTGGATGAGCAATTTTGAGACATTTTTGGTCTCCTGGTTATCGTGAATTATTTTCCTTGGATAGAGTTCTTGAGGAAATGTTTTTAATCAGTGTCCATATCTGTTTTTCCACCTACTCATTTGAGAGGTAACAATAGCTTTATTTACATTGGTTCAATTGGAGCTATTTTAAATTGAATCTATATCTTTCATTGTTTTTCCTTCTTCAAGTATTGTTTTAATTTTGATGTGTACTTTTAAAATTCTTTGTTCTGAATGCTCATAGACAATTGATTTGGAAATTATTCTTAAAGCAAAAATGAGTCGTTCCTTGTTTGTAATCAGTTTCACTTTCTTTGATGCATTATTTGGTGCTATGCCCAGAAATTCCCTACTCTTTTGGTTATGTAGATTAATAATATATCAAAAATGGAAATAACATGAATTGTTACCTATTCTTAAGGATTCTTTTTGATCATCACTTCTTTTTCTAAATGTTTATGATCTATCTTTTTAGGAACACTTTCTAGAATTTTTTTAGGAATTGTAGTCAAGCTCTTTGGTATATAATTCTTTCCTATTTTGTAAAATCATGAGAATTTGCTTTTGTCCAGGGAAACAGAGCTTCTCCCATTCTCTATACTTTTTCAAAGGTCATTGACCATGACTCAGTCATTAATATCCTAGGATAAATTTTATATGACACCTCAAAGGTAGATAAAACAATTTTACTATCTCCTTATTCATGTTGATTAGTCTTGGCACTTCTGTGATCACCTGTTGTTAGTTCTGCATCTCTGATATCCTCAATGTACTAGCATGTTGTTCCGAATCCCATAGCCATAGAGGCCTCAGGTTGAACACTGTTCTCTGTAGGCCCCACATAGATGGTGTCATTTTCCTTTGATCTCCTAAAGTAATAAACAGGAAAATGGTAAAATATAAATTTACTGCTTCTCCCAGTTCTTCAGAATAGGACAGAAAGATTACTCAGCTTTCAAGAAGTTATTGGTTTCTGTTTTTTTTCAGACCCCATACTATGTATTCCCCACATGGACCCTTGATTGGCAACAACCATCTAGTTATAGCTTTTGTGTGGACCTTTCTTGAAAGACACTTACCTGACTCCCCATATTTTCTGTTTCCTTGCTTCCTAGAAGATCCAACTGACTCTTAAGAGTTGTATTATCTGTTGTACCCTGACCTACTCCAGGGCCATTTGAAAGCTGGCATTTGGCTTATTTTTAAATTATTAGTAAGGTATAGATCTTTACTGGCCCATATTATTATAATTTCCTTGGACTCCAACATTTCAAAGAAGGACTTTACCCTCTTGTTAGAGTTCTTGGTAATAAATTACACTGCTTTTCTAAGCTAAAGCTAGTTATTAGATCTCTTCCAAGAGATCTCTTAGCTGAGTGATATACTATCTATCTCCTTCACCTTCACACAGATTGGCATGCCAATGTGGCAACATTTTTGACCCTTACCTAAACCCCCAGGAAACACAAAGTAAAGCCTGTTGTGTTAAAATGGGTAGAATTTTATGAATGAGGTAGAAATGCCACATACTGACTCCATCAAAATCTCTGCTCTGGCCTCAGGGTTTCTAGCATATTCAGTAGGGTATGATTAAACCTCTCTGGTTCTGACTCTCTTTGAGGATGCTAAAGGTGGCATTTTAAGTTCCTTGATTACTGTCAAGGCTAGCACTTGCTTGAAAAGCTATTTCTCAAAGCCATGACCTTGATTTAAAAGGATCATCAATCTTGACTTAGATAGGACTTAAGAGGCTATCTACTTTAACACCCATTGTTTTCTGTAGGAGGAAACTGAGATTAATAAAAGTTAAATGACCTGTCCAAGGTCATATAGGTAGAAAATAGCAGAGGTGGGTTTTGAACCCAGGTCCTTTGTTCCTAGAGACAATGACCTTTCTTCTGCACCATGTCTAATCCTGACAGGAAGACTATACTCAGAAAATTACTTTTTTCTCAACGCTGTGGCTATTGCAAAAGCTTTTTGATTTTTGGTTGGGGGTTCTTGAATGTATCTGGTAATATGCATTTACTCTTTCTATTTCCTAATGGGGCTGAAAGGTCTATGAACCCAATCTCCAAAATCTTATGAGTGCTTATGATCTTCAGGGAGACATTTTAGAAACATTTTTCTTTGAACACATTGAGCATAAGCCTTCCTGTACATTCCTTATGTACAGATGCTGTCATCTTGTGCCTGTAGAACTTATTTTGTAATAATTCCACAGCATTCTCTGGACCTGTGTCCAAAATTATTATGGAGTACTTTCTTGGCCACAGTTTGGAGGGCCTGTCATACCAACTGTTTTCTGGTAACATTGAATAAGTTATAGTCTGGTTTATTATTCTATCACCTCGCACTTCTGCCACTTTATTAGTCGATGAGGGTCTTGTGAGGATCTAAACTTGATTCCCTAAAGGTCATGTCCCCTCTTTTTCCCCTTGTGTTACTTCCCATAGGCTTTTGTCCTGCAGCTGTTCTAGGTGCCAATCATCCAAACACAACTAGGACAGGGAGGATTGGTCCAGGACTACAATGTTTACTTTCATCGATGGGACACTCTCTGGAGGAAGTCCCACATTCTCAGCTGTGCTTCCTTGGGTGAGCTCCTTTCATGTCACAGATTGCTCTTAGTCTCTCCATAAATATGACCATGGATTCCGTCACAGGAGGACTACCGGGTAGAGCATCTGCATCCACATGGATCTTCCCTGGCAAGTAATTTGGAGTTGGCTATTGCAGCTAGCTATCCATCTCTGGCTGGCAACATTCAGTTAAGAGCTAGTCAGAATAAGACTGTGGGTTGTCACACATCCATATTTGAATTTAACTCTGTATACGTAATCTTGGAGCTTGTTACAACCAACTTTAAAGGTAAAAATTCCAATTTGTGAGGTGGTTAATGAATCCTGCTGTCAATCAGCCCTCTACTGAAAAATGTGGAGCACTTTGGGTGGCTGTCAATCTTGTGGTATAAAACTGTTCATAAACTCTCCTGGCTGTCATTACTGTGTTTGTAGCTTCAGAAGCTACCACTGGTATATACATGAAACAGTTTAAGTCCCTAAAGTTCAACTCCTTTGTATCATTCCAACAATATCCAAATGTTGACTACCACCCTCCAATGGAAATTCTCTTCCCAAGGGTTCCATGACATTGCTTTCTCTTATTTCTCCTCAACCTATCTGATTATTTCTTCTTGGCATTCTTTACTGGATCATCATTCATATCTGGCTTCTCTATGAGGTTATAACCATGGACCTTGTCCTGGGTAACCTTCTCTTTTCTTTATTCTCTTTCTTGGTCATCAGCTTCTGTGGGTTCATTTACCACTTCCTGTGCAGAGGACACCTCTATCGACACATCCAACCCTAATCTCCTCTACACTATAATAAAGTGATTCCCAAAGTGGGTGCCACTGCCCCCTGGTGGGTGCTTCAGCAATCCGGGGAGTGGTGATGGCCACAGGTGCATTTGGGGGCAGTAAATAACTGTAAGGGGGCAGTGATAGGGGGTGCTAAGTAATATTTTTCTGGAAAGGGGGCGGTAGGCCAAAAGAGTTTGGGAACCACTGCTCTAATAGTTCATCAAAATTGTCTCCTGGAAGTCGCCACCTGGATGTTTCATGTGCATCTCATACTCAACATTTCAATTTAATTTAATTTAACAAGCATTTACCAAGTTCTTGCTATGAGCCATGTGCTTATTTTCCAAACACATTAGATTTTAAAAAGTCCCTGCCCTCAAAGATATTATGACTATAGGGGTAAGGTGGGGAACCAATATGTATACACATATACACATATACATACGTACACATATATTGTATATTTTTGAATTGTGAGATTTAAAATTGTTAAAGTAATTTATGCCAACTAAAAACAAATAAAAACATGAATCATTATATATATATATATATACATATATATGTGTATGTACACATATACACATAGACTAAATACAGAGTAATTTTACAGTTTGGAGGAAGAAACACCAACTTCCCCTTCAATCTTTGTGTGTGCTTTCTCTCTCTCTCTCTATATATATATATATTTTTTCCTTCCCCCTTAAGATATAAGCTTCTTGAAGACAGAAACTGTTTTCTTTTTGCCTTTGCATTCCCTATCCCTCAATATAATAGCATGGTACATAGTAGATGCTTAATTTTGAGTAGGAGGATGACCTTATCACCAGTGTCAGGGTCCATGAGAACATGTGAATGGAGAGAAGGGGACTGATTTAATGGGTGCTGTTATGAGAGGACAAAAAGATTGAATGGATATGTGATTTTCCAAGGTTGGGAACCTGAGTGATTAAAATTATCATAGTTTCCCTTGATAAAAAGAGGAAAGTTGAGAAAGTAGGTATGCTTGGGGGATGGAAGGAGAGATAATGAGCTTTGTTTTGGATATGTTGAATTTGAGAAGCTTCCAGTTTGTAGCCAGTTGGTGATGTGGGATTGGAACTCAAGAGAGACACTAGGCAACTCTCAGCATAGAAATGATAATTAAATCTATGAGAACTAATGTGATATGAAGTGAGAGAGTGTAAAGAGAAGGCCCAGGACAATACTAAGAAACTACTCATTCTGCAGTAGAAAGCACCAATTGCCCCACAGACAATCCAAGGCTTGAATTTAAACTTGACAACTTGAACTCACAGAATGGTCTACTGATCTACCTTACTTTTTAAATTCAAAGTCCATTAGTGCATACACATTTGAATGGAAAGTCTTAGTTTTCCCCCATACTTCTTGTTGTTCATCCTTCATTTTCAAAGAAGACCAATAACATCACAATGTATGATGTCTTGACTTATGTATAAATTAGATTTTGGTGAGGCAGAGTTACCTGAAGCCTTTCTCTTTTGGAATCATTGAATTCCAATGCTAAGACAAAAGTCAGAATGACTGGCGACAGCCTAGGATGTAATACATGACGTTAGTGTATTTGATGTCTTACCAAGCTTTAAGTGCTCTACAATACTTGCTTCAGCCACCTTGGGGGGGCTTTGGGAACAAATTATTCTCATTCTTTAAGGAAAAGTCTTTACATACTTGGGGTAGACATCTGCTTAGATCACCAACTGGTTTAAAGCCTGGAGGCTATCCTCAACCTGCTTTAGCCCTGGAATGTGACTGTTACACATGCTATATAGCTTCTTGGAGCCAGAGGGGAAAGTTAAATGAGAGGTAGACACCAAATGTAGATGACCAACCCTGGAAAGGGCCAGGCAAGTCCATTCATCAGAGGTGCTAGACCTTCCTGAGTATCCCATATGCCTTTTTTTTTCCACACTACTATTAAGGGAGAGGCATTTGGACCAAAGGGCTCTATGATCACACATATGATTAACAGTTGTTAATTGTGAATCATTCCTGAGCTTCTCTATCTCAGAGAAACACATTTTTTTATAAGTCATTGATGTGAATAGGGTGCATGCAATAAGGATGTTTTAGCTTCTGTGAAATTACTTCCTCATATACCCTTCCACTTCATTAGGGACTGGTGAAAGTTCTCTGCATCCAACGTTGAGCTGCAGAGTCCAATACATCCTTGTTACCCTCTACTACAATTGTATCTTCTGTATTCTTAAAAGCTTTCACACAGATGACATGGGAGCCCTATCTGGCAGCCTGTAGTACTTGCCCAGGATCTCAGAATTGGTTTAAACTTTTACTCTAAAATGTTTGATCTTTCTTGATATACAATGTCCGTGCCTTTCACCTTCTCACCAACACCTATAGCTTCCATTGTTGGATTTAGTTCATCCTCTATGTATTTGAGAAACGTAATGGTATAACAAAGGCGATAGTATGATATTTTGTGTGAGGAATAGAGTTAAGATAAGTTCTTTTGTTGTTACTGTTGTTATTTTGGTAAAGACATGAGCAAGTTTATATGCAAAAGGAAAGGTATTAGTGGAAACAGAAAGGGTAATGATGAGAATTAAACATGGGAAATAATATCAAAGCAATGAAGGTCATAGAAGAGGCATATAGGGTCAAAGAGGATCGATTGGATCAAAAAATCACTGGGGAGTATATATCCAATGAAAGGAGGAATAACATTTCTTTCTTTAAATGAAGAGAAAGTAAAGAAAGGAGGAGTGGAATTGCAAATAGAATCTTTCTTCCTAGTAGTTCTGGTTTAAAAAATCATTGCTGGGTAGAGAAATGACAATGATTATAGATTTCATTTATTCCTAATATTGTTTTGCTTTTTCTAGTTCTGAGATTGTTAAAGAGATGTCTTCTGAATTTGGGTGGGGAAGAAGCAAAAGAAACCCCTTTTATCTCCTACTCCTGGGCAAAACCTGAGCAGGTGGATGCCAATTCAGCCTAAACAGCAGGTTGGAGGATTGGATTATGTGTTAGCTGTAGCCTCTGTGGTGAGACATAATCAAGAGCTGGCTATGTTATGAGTTTAGCATCATTCATCAGGGCTAGGGATGTGGACAATGCAAGTAGCATCAATTGCTCTGTTTGAGCCAAGAAGCTAAAGTTCCCTCCCCCCTCAGCTCTGTCCTTCTGTTTTCTTTGACTACCCAGAAATGCAACCTTTTACCATTTAATGCACATTGTTTCCCCCTCCCCATTCTGCAGTGTAGCTCAGCACAAAGACATTTTTCTGGCCCTCTTTGAGAAGGTTCGACAACCATGCATCTTGTGATTATTTTCCCATGTGAATTGTCCAAAGATTTATCTGGAACATCAGGCCAAAGGAATGACTGTCATTCCTACCACATAGACAGCCCAGTCCATCTGTTATTGAAACATGTTCCCAGCTCCACCACCATCCTGCACAGAAAATACTGCCAAAGGCAGTTAAGACAAATTTGAGGGGGGAAAATTTAAAGACAGAAAAGAAATTAAAAAGTCAGATCCAAAACTGGGCCCGGAAACACATTCTCTCAGTATTCTCCCTTGCCATCTTTGCTTTAGAAGGACCATTTCTTCAAGAGGTGTTTGGCCTTGCATTTATCTTGGGTTTATGCAAATCACAGATTTTGAGATTCCTGCTTTACGTAGAAACTAATAACAGACAGCGGAGCTGAGAAGTCGCTCATTTACTCTACCACTCTAGCCAGGAGCACTCAGTGGGATTGGTACAGCAGCTGGCAGAGGGAAATAAATGCTCCCCTGAGAAAATACAAAACAAAATAACTAAATAAGTATTTGAATATCTATAAAAGTAAAACCCAATAACCTTGAACAAATGCATATATATGAGTGACCCCTTTTCTTCTAAAACCAGATGACCAGAAGGCCTCTCTAATCAACATCTCCTTTGCTTAACCCCTCCACTTCCTTGATAACATAGATTTCAAAAGATGACTTCATTTAGACGTAATTGTGAGGAATCTCTCTGGTATCGTAGCACTGTCTCATTTAACACTCTCTTTTCCAAGTGACCTAGTATTCTTGAAATTGATAATCCAGTTCAGTGCAATCTGACATGTAATCACTCATGTGGATGTACCCTCCTAGAGCAAAGCTGGCTACACATCCTCAATATGCTAGGGTAACTCCTCAAGGATCGAGGACTTGACTTTTCTAATGCTAACACCTTAAAACCCAATTCCACTCTTAACTTCCTAGGACTAACTTCATAGTAGTAATTAATCAATTAAAATGGATTAACTTTTACAAAAGGGTATTTATTTAGAAGATAAAGAAAGAATATAAGATGTCAGCACCTGGGAGAGCATACTCTAACCTACCCTAGGCCTTAGGGTTACTGGGCTCAGACTTATTACAAATTCTATATAGCATCAGTCCCATCAGGTTTATGTCCAAATGGAACATTTTTGCTGGGCGGTTCAATTACTGATGGGCTAGATCTCAATAGTTCTTCCTCAGTATACTGACTGGTACAAAACTCAGCATAGACTCCACTCCCATTTGTCCTAGTAGCTGACTCTCTGTATCTTTCAAAGCTCTTAAGATAATAGACATGTCAATTCTCCTTCAATGTTCTAAAACAAGGAAATGATGGATGAAACAATGACAGAAAAAACTAGTTTTGTACTCACAGCTACATGCTATCTTCAGGGGAAAGAGGATACCCAATACCTTCCCTCTTCCCAGAACCCTCAGCATCTTCTCCAATGACAAATCTAGAAAAAGTCTTTGATGAGAAAGAAAGATCTAGATGACTAGTGGTCCAAATCTCTTCAAGGTATTTCTTTTACACATCATCATGCTTTTTCAGAAAGAAACAATCTCTCAGCTTCTTCTATGTAGGGGTTACATCAGCCTACTCTTTTCCCCAAGATATAAACAATATGTGCAAGACATTACTCTAAGTTCCGGGGATATAAAGAAACAAAGAAAAAATAGATGTTGCCTACCTGCTTCTGGGAGAATAATTCTGGGTGAATAAAACAGTTAAGCATATACATGATTATTTGAGGAGGGAATGAATATTAATGAATGGATTAAGAAACGCCTCCCCTTAGGAGGTGACAAATGAGTTGAACTTTGAAGTAAGCTAGGGGTTCTAAGGAATGGGACTTAAGGAATACATTCAAGGTACCAAGACGAGTATGTGTAATGGAATGTACTAGGAGACAGTACATCAAGATAAGAGTTGGACTATAAACAAACTAGGAGTTTAGAAAGAGAAAAATGGGGTGTGAAATTAAGAAGTCAAAGAAGGCTTCATGGAAAATTTCTTATATATATATATATATGTATGTGTATGTACATGTATATGCATATATATGTATATGTAATTGATTAAGAAAATTTTCCCATGGTTACATGATTCATATTCTTTCCCTCCCCTACTCCCACCTCCCTCCCATAGCCAAAGCACAATTCCACTGGGTTTTACATATGTCATTGATCAAGACCTATTTCCATATTATTAATATTTGCATTAGGGTGATTGTTTAGAGTCTACATCCCTAATCATAACCCCGTAGACCCATGAGATCAAGCAGTTGTTTTTCTTCTGTGTTTCTGCTCCCACAGTTCTTTCTCTGGATGTGGATAGAGTTCTTTCTCATAAGTCCCTGAGAAATATCTTGGATCACTGCATTGCTGCTAGTAGAGAAGTCCATTACATTTGATTGTGCCACAGTGTATCTGTCTCTGTGTATAATGTTCTCCTGGATCTGCTCCTTTCACTCTGCACCTGTTCCTGTAGGTCATTCCAGTTCACATAGAATTCCTCCAGTTCATTATTCCTTTTAGTACAATAGTATTCCATCACCAACAGATAACACAATTTGTTTAGCCATTCCCCAATCGAAGGGCATCCCCTCATTTTGCAATTTTTTTTTGCTATCACAGAGAGTACAGCTACAAATATTTTTTACAAATCATTTTCCTTATTAACTCTTTGGGGTATAAACCCAACAGTGGTATGACTGGATCAAAAGGCAGGCAGTTTTTCAAAACCTTTTGGGCATATTTCCAAATTGCCATCCAGAATGGTTGGATCAATTCACAACTCCACCAGTCATAGAGGATTTCTAAGATGCTTTAAGGCTTATAAAATGCTTTACTGACAATTGACCTGTAAGTTTGGAAGTGAAAATTTTCCTTTCTACATTTTAATAAATAAATAAAATGATGTTCAGAAAGTAAAGTGACTTGTCCATCATCACATAAGTAAATAACAGAATCAGAATTCATCCCATGTCTCTTTACTGTATGTATAGAGCATGTTCCACTATATCACATGGTCTAAAAATAGAAGTTGAACTGGGCTTTGAAAGATATATAAGATCAATGGAGTTTGAAAGGATAACTTTAGCACTATGAATGGGAAGAGCTTGAGCAAAAGTATTTAGGACGCAATAAACAAATGAAGCATAAGAAGGTGTCAGCAAAGAAAATTGGACTGACTGAAGAAAAGCATGCTTAATGGTGATTTAAAGTAGATATATTTAGAAGATGATGGGAAGAAGTTTGATTGAGGAGAGTTTCCAGAATCAGGAAGAGGGATTTACTTTTAATATAGTAGGCATTGGAAAGCCAATGCTAGTCCTGCTATAGAGAAATGCCATGATAGAAGTCAAGGAAGATTAGTCATCATCTTTAAAATGTCATAATGAAGTAAAAAGAACATTGAAAGTGGATAGATCAGGAGTCTATTGAAGGAATCTAAAAATGAGGTGTTGAGAAGTGAGACAAAGAGAGAGAAAGAATCTGAAGGACAAGTTTTAGTGAAATGTTGCATGTAGCTTGAAGAACACAGGGAAGAATTAACGGTAACGATCATATTTCTAGCCATGAAAATAGAAGAAAAGTGGTAGCTCAAATAGAAAAAATATAACAGTGAGCAAATATGTTTCCTTAGGAGAAAATATGGTTTTGGTTTTCATGTGTTGAATTTGAGGTGAGATAAGACATGACATCAAAATAGAGATATACACAGAGGAAGAAGCTAGTTGTCAAGATTATGGTATTAGTGAGGCTTGCAGAATTAAATTTGGGAGTCAATAAGTCTGTGATTGCTGGAACCATTAGAGCTCAACATGGGAGATAGTGAAAAAAAATACAGAATAAAGAAGAGAGAAACTTGGGAGATGCTCATTGTTAGGAAAAGGTAGAGAAACCAATAAAAGACATAGAAATGGAGAGTGTAAAAAGAAAAAAGAGGAGGACCATCACCATCATCAACAATGGTAGTAGTAGAAACAACAAAAGAAAGACCTGTTTAACAGTCGAAAAATAAATCTAGTAGTGCAGCTGTATGGCCTTCAGCAAGTTGTTTAATCTCTCCAAGTTTAATTTTTCTCATCTGTAAAGTGGGTATGACTTCAGCTATGCCCTGGAGGACAAATACTATTTTTATAAGAGGCAAAGATGTGCAAGCATTCCAGGCAGTGGAAAACATATAAGTAAAGTTTCAAAGGTCGGGATGTACAATGTATGGTCCATGAACAATAAGTGTAATAGTTTGCTAGAATACAGACCTACAAATAGAAATAATGAGGCATAAAACTGGAGAGGTAGAAAAGTGGCAAATTATGGGGAGACCATGAATCACAGGCTGAAGGAGTTTAGAATTTTTTGACAGTACAGTGTCATAGAGGTCAAGGGCATAAAGTGTTTCAAGAAGTTGAGATTAATAATTCCAAATGTCTAAGAAAAAAGAAGCATAGTATTTGGAGATAGGAGGGACCTGAGCATATATCTAGTCTAATCTATAACTTATCAAGAATAGTTTCTATACCATAATTTACAAGATGTTCTAAATTTTCTATAAATGCCTTTCTCTTTAGAACTTCCAGCTATCACTCCTACTTTTGCTCTCTGGAGCCAAGCAGAAAAAAATTAACCTTTCTTCCATATGAGCATCTTTCATATACATAAAGAAAGCTATCATGTCCCTATGAATTCTTCTCTCCCCTAGACAAAAATCCCTATTACCTTGAATTGATCCTTATGTGAGAAGTATCTGAGGTTCTTTGCTGTCCAGATGCTCCTCTGGACATTTTATCATGTATAAAAAATTTTCTAAATTGTGGCTCCTAGAACTTAACACAATACTCTAGATGTGTTCTGATCATGAGTCTTTCTTGAGGGTGATGTTGATGTTTGTATTATATCTGTGATTTTATTAATATAGAGAAGTCTCAAGGAGGGAATTTCCTTTAACACTGAAGATCAGTCTCTTCTGTGATTTTATTAATATAGAGAAGTCTGAAGGAGGGAATTTCCTTTAACACTGAAGATCAAGTCTGCAATTTACAGTGTTAGAGATTTTGGGGGACACAGATAATACGTGACTTACTCCAGGTTGCAAAGCTATCATGTGTCAGAGGTAAAACTTGAATCTTGATTTCATGATGTTTTTACATATACTTATAAAAGTTTAGTAATCTCCTCTCTTAGTTCCAGGTTATTTAGTCCAAAGAACTTGAACTCATTTAAAAACAACTAGGTGCTCTTTTACTCTCCCCTTATTTATCTTGTGTATAAATTTCTATTAGACATCTTTGTTCCGTCTCTGCCAGTCCAAAGATCCCTTTCCTTGACAGAGAAAACAAAAGCAAAATAAGGATAGAAAATGTTTTCCTTCTCTCTGCTGTCAATGATCTCCACCTTATCCCTTCACTCTTTTCCCCCCAAAGAACTCAAACAAAAATGAAAAATAAAACTTATTTTATCATTGGCTTTGCCAGCCTCAGCTCACTCATCACTTTTAACATTATTCCTCCAAAGTCATGCCATGCTCTATATCCATTCTTTATCACTTATTCTTGCTTCTATATGTCTTTTAGAAATCAAAATAATTTGATGGATTTCTTTTGCATTCACATTTATAGTCTCTATAGATAATTTTCTCTTCTCCAAATTGGAATTATCTCTATTGGTACCTTCAAAATTTCATTCATGATAGCTTCCCATTTCTCCGGGACTGACTTTTCATGTATAATTTTAGTCCATGAGAGTCTCTCTATACCTTCTCTGAATGCTTTGCAAGCTGAACTCCCTAAATCTAGGGATCATGTTAGTTTGTGGCCAGTTGTCCTCTTTTCTATTATAAATTCTGTGTCCTTGCTGACACTGAGTTTCCCATCATATCAGCAACCAGGTCTTCCTTGCTTATGAGAATTTAATCCAGTATAAAATTTCCCCTTTTTGATTGATCTATTTTTGCATGATAAAATTATCATTAAGGCAAGTCAAGAAGTTATTAGTTGTTCTGTTTTTGGCAAAGACAGAGTTCAGCAGATGTCTAGATAATTGAAGTCCCTCGTCACTATGATATCATTCCTCTGTGCCAGGTTTGTGATCCACTTCCCAAAGTTTTCTTGCTGCCCAGGTGGTCTCTAATATATTCTGATGACAATTTTCATTCTGTTTCTGCCTCTATTGATCTTTATCCAGATGCTCTCCACCATGCTTACTCTCTTTGTTTCCTGGATTTTTTCAGACAAGTATATCTTTTTTTAAAAATATCTATTCATTTTGAATATAATATTTCTTACCAGACTAATATCTAAGTCTCAGTGGTCAATTTTGTCTTCTTGGATTAAGAACTCTCGTTCATCTTGCTTTTTATCCATATTTTGTGCATTATGTGTAGAAATCTGAGGCTATGGGTTTCATTAATCATTTCTTTCTTGTATTTTGTCTCTTTCAAACTTCTGAGTGTCTCAACTATTTGTCTTTCTCCTACATTGTAACTATTCTCTATTCTATGTAGCATGGTGAATATACATAAGCAGTTTTCACCCTCCATCTTCTTTTTTTCAATTTAGTCCTTTTGATTAGGTTTAAAAGGCTCCAGGCAAATACAATCTTACCAGCTCGTGTTTGGTTCACTCCATCCCTAGCCAGGAACCTGTCATTCCTACATTTTAAGATGTGGTCCAGAAATCCAAGTCCCATTCTCAAACACCATCTTCTTAACCATCTGTTCACTTCCCAAATCTGCCTTTCTCTTCTGAATCCTTTTCCTTTAACAGGCAGCAGTGACGAAAACACCACCTGTGCCCTTAAGGTCTTTAGTTTCTTGCTGAAGACTGCCATTTTTAGCAGTCTTCTAGGTTCTATCTGGGAGTAACATTTGTGCCCACACAAATCACTAGAAATGGGTAGTAGTCAACCAGCTGGAGAAATCTTGGAAGGTCCTCTGCTATATCACAGATATAAGCTCCCGAAAGATAATCCAACTTCTTTATTGTTATCATGCTAACAAATAGAACACCTAAGTACCTGATGAGAGCAACAGGGAGTAGCTAATTAGCACTCTTCATCACTTTTTCCTCTGACCCTTATTGGACAGCACCTGACAATCAACTTTAAGAGTGCCAATGCTAAGGAAGTCACTATACCTAAACTAGCCACCTATTCCTTTGAAGAGTTCTAATTCTTACAAAGATTTTTATTACACTAAATCAAAATAGGTATCTATTCTTTTCAATTTTTTTCTCTTATTTCTGCACTTTAAGGATAAACACAGCTAGTCTAATTCCTCTTTTATATAGCCTTTCAGGTATTTGAAGAGAGCAATTATAAGCTATGGTTTCTAAAAGTTTTCTATTCCAAACTAAGCATCCCTACTTTGACTGCTCCCAGTATGGCATAGATTTAAGTCTTCTCTCCATTATGATTAATCTTCTCTGATTCTCTATCACAGACAATGCTGTAGAGTTAAACATTTCTTCCCTGATGAAATATACCTCATTGTCAGCTGTCATTGTGTAGGTTTTCCTGAAAGGTATCCAAGCCTGGTTGCAGATCTTTATATACACATAATCCAAGCTGTACTACTGAAGTTGAGAACTGAGACAAATACATTCTAGTATCTCCTCAATCTCTAAGCTATTTACCTGCATGAAGCTTTGTAGATGGTGTTTGCTGTTCATCCATATAATTTGATTAATATTTGTTTCTAAACTCATCAGATCAGGTGTCCTCTGTACTTACTATTGACTTCCTTGCTCCTTCAGGATGGCATTGGAGCCCTCACTTGTCAAGCAAGTTTTGAATATTAAACCATAGTCCAAGAGACTAAAGATATTCTGCAAGGCAGTGAATAATTAAAGAGAATGCTCCATCTGGGACTGCTTGCCCTTATCTAAAAGAATGGCCCAACTGAAGTAGACTTTGAAGTCAGAAGCAATGAGTTTGAATTCTGACTATCTATATGACCTTGTGAAGGTTATTGATCTCCTTTGACTTTATTTTCCTCTTGTGTAAAAATTAAGGGGTTGGTTGAGATGCTCTCTGAGACTATTTTCAGAATATGTAATCTAGAACTCTAAATGGAACTGAGAACCAAAAAGTAGTTCCATAATTGACAAGATTAAGTTAATTTTTACCTCCAATTTGTTGTGTCTTTTTTCTTCTTTAATTTTCCCTTTTATTACTATGAACTTGATAAGTATTAACACATGTGAGCATCTCTACATTCAAAGAAGAGAAAAAAGAGGACCATATAAGAAATCATGAATCTCCATTACATACAATTAAAAATATTTTAAATTTAACATGGTAGTTCCAACACTGTTTTGCTTGTCTGGGTCCCATTCTGTATTTTCCATTGCTTTATTATTTGTATTTTTTAGTGATTCATCAATATTCTTTAATTTCTTTTTTTTTTGATATGATTTCCATTAGCTCTACTTTTCAAATCCTTCCTATTAAACAAGAAACTAATAAATCTATTTTTTCTTCCCTCCCATCCTTCTCCCCTTCCCAAGCAGATAGGCTTGTACATATTTTTTCATATATGTACATATATTCAATAATCATGTATTACATATTTTTCCTTGTCATTTTGTGAAAGAAGACATATTGCTTACACTAGCAAAATTTATGGAGGAAATTAAGTAAAGAATGGTATGTGTCAATATGCATTCAGACACTGTCTATTCCTTCTATGGTGGTAGATATCCTTTTTCATCATGAGTCCCTTGGAATTGACCCAAATCTTTACCTTGTTGATAATAATTGTCAGTCACAGTTGATCATTATTATATCATTTAAAAATGTTTTTATTTTTATTTTCTGTTAAAAATACTCTCTCCCCATCCAGTTCCTTCCCCTGCCCATTGAGAAGGCAAGAAAAATTATGCCTATTATACATATAAAGTCATGACAAAACATATTTCCACATTAACCATACTTAACAATGACGTCTTAATGAAGATTGTTTCCAATGGGTCACATTCAGTCCTATCTAAGAAGAAGCACAAAGAATGCAGGAATATCCATCTTCTTTAGATATTTTTATTTATTTTTATTCCCATTTTAATATATATATATATATATATATATATATATATATATATATAGCACCAGGTACTCTGAATGACTTTTGTCTCTTCTCTACTTTCTTTGTCTTTTACTTTGCCCTTTTTTGTTCATCCTTTCTCTCTATTCTATCCATGAGAAATTGAGTTTTTGAACCCTGTTGGGAGACTTTACATTTATTCCCATTAAATTAATAACTTTAGCCTATGATTCTATGCTGTTACAATATTTTTTAATATTTTCTATCTCTTTTCTTTCATCAATTTTCCACTCTAATATGTCACCTGAAAATGTGTTTAAAATGTCATCTGTCTGGTTGCCTTAACTTCTTAACAGAATCCCATGATATTTGAATTAGATATAACCAAGAGAATAGTAAAGGATTCAGAAGGTATAGTCAAGAATGCTCATCACAGCCTAACCCTATTTATGTAAACTATCCCTAGGGCCTTTGACTATTGAAGTATATCCCACTGAGCAAGAATCTGTATAGAGATACATAAAACACTGGAGGAGACAAATATACTCACACCAATGAAAGTCAGACAAAAAGACTTCTCAATACTTCATTACTTGGTCAAATAGCAATATCACCTAGATCTCTTTATCTGGCTCTTGTCTCTCTAATTTAGAATGTGGCACTAAAGTCTGTTCAAAAAACTTCAGTCTAGAAATCTTAGCTTACTCTGATTTTACAGGTTAGCTAGTGGTAGCCTTGGGGATAGGGGTAGTTGGATGAAATGCCAATGCCTTCACTTGTCTTCTTATTCCACAAGTCAATTATCCTTGCCTTCTCATTGTGGGTACATCAGTAATTAATCACCAATAAAAATGTTGAACAGCAGAAGACTATAACCAATTCTCTGTTCATTCCACTAGAGGCATTATCTCAGGATAGTATAAATCCTTCAGTCACTACTCTTTGGGTCATGCCATTTAACCAGTTTAGCATCCACATGAATACATTTGCTTCACCTATTTAGATCTTGTTCACCATAAAAACAATCAGAAACTTTGTTCAATATTTTTCTAGCATCTAGGTGAATTGTCAACAAAATTCGGGTTATTGAAGAAAGTCACAGCTCCACTATACTTTGTTGGTCTTACTATATCTGTAGTGCTATGATCAGTTACAGAAAGTCACATTTTGACAAGATGATTAATAAACTGAAGGGTATCCAGGGGAGAACAATTAGAATGGTGAAAGGTTTTGAGTTCAAACCACATGAGGAATGGTTGAAGTTGGTTGAATGGTTGAAGGGGAGATATTTTGCACCCAGTACATAATTAGTACTTTATAAATGCTTGTTGATTGATGGATGGATTGATCAGAGAATAATAATAGTTAACATTTATATAGTGCTTTAAGGTTTGTAAAGTATCTCACTTGAGCTTCATGACAATTCTGTGACAATACTGTTATTATTTCCATTTTGCATATTGAAAAACTGAAATTTTCAGTCATTTGGACACAGTTACACAGTAGAAAAAAAGATTCAAGGGAAAGATGATAGCTGTCTTCAAATATGTAAAGGGATATTATGTGAACAAAGAATTAATGTTGGTGGAGTTGTGAACTGATACAACTATACTGGAGAGCAATTTGGAATCATGCCCAAAGGGCCATTAAACTGTGCATATCCTTTGACCCAGCAATACCACTACTAACTAGGACTGTGTCCTAAGGAAATCAAAAATAGAGGAAAAGGACCTACTTGTTCAAAAATATTTACAGCAGTTATTTTTGTGGTGGCAACTGAAGAGATAATAGATAAGCATGTTGTACTATATGGTTGTAATGGAATACTATTACGTCATAAAAGTGATGAACAAAACTATCCCCAAAACACCTGGAAAAACATATGAAGTGCTACAAAGTGAAATGAGCAGAACCATGAGAATGTTGTATACAACGATAGTAATAAAGAATGATGATCAACTGTGAATGACAACCATTAATCAGCAATGTAAGGGATCCAGTGAAACTCCAAGGGACCTATGATGAAAAAGGCTATCCACTAAAATAGAACGAACCAAGGGTCAGAGTGAAGATTGAAACATACCATTCTTCACTTTGTTTCCTCCATGGATTTTTCTCTTGTGTAAGCAATATGATTCTTCTTTCACAATATGATGAACATAGACATGTGTATTGTATGATAACCCATGTTCAACCTATATAATATTATCTGCCATCCTGGAGAAGGGGTGGATGGGAGAGAGTGAAAGGACATAGATCACAAATTGTCAGAAAATAATTATTAAAAATTATATCAACATGTAATCTGGAAACATTTTTTTTAAAGAATTTGATTTGTTCTGCTTGGTGTCACAGGACAGAACTATGAGGAATGGGTGAAAGTTCCAAAGCATTAAAATTAGTATTGCTGTAAGGGAAAGCTATCTAATAATTAGAACCATCCAAAAATAGAATAGACCAGTGATGGGCAAACTATGGCCCGTGGGCCAGATGCAGCCCCCTGAAATGTTTTATCTGGCTGCGTGACAGTATTCCTAATCTGACAAATACAACGAATAGGATACAATACAATGAAACTTCAAAAGAGTTGCCTTAGAAAAAAGACTGACAGATGAACATTTCCTTTCCTTTGGTCCCCTCTTTAAAAAGTTTGCCCATCACTGTAATAGACTGATTTGGGAAGTAATAAGTGCTTCCTCAACAGAGTTATTCAAACAAAGATTGGATCAACGATTTCTTTGTAGAAATGATGAAGGTAGTCAGAATTGGAGTCAGATGACCTGAGTTCAAGTACTGGATCTTTGACTTACTCCCTGTATGACTTAGGTCAAGCCACTTAATGTCTCTGGGCTTCTGTTTTCTCATCGGTAAAATAAGAGAGTTGGACTCAACATCCTCTAACATTCTATTCAATTTCAATTTTAAATCTATGGTCCAGTGGTCTTAGAGGTGATTCTTGTTCAGGTATGTGTAGGATCCAGTGGTCGTCATATCTTTCCAAAGTTTAGAATCTAATTCTGTGATTCAGTGGTTCCTGACTCTATTTGATAGATTAGGAGTGTTTGCCTTCAAGTCTTACTGCTGACACTTCTACCAGCTTCACCATCATCGAATAATTTTATAATCTTGGTGAACTCTAAAGAGCCAAAGGTACTTAGTAGCTGTCATAGTCCAGCTGTTGTTAATGGTGTCAAATGTTCTCTAAAGGTCAGTAAATACAATGTAGAAATGGTGATGTTATTTCTCTTACTTCTCTTGTATGTGCCAGGTAACAAAAATCACATTCATGAGATTAGATGCCTGAGAGCAACCTGTTCACAATGTTGGGTCACAACCAATGCAGGAAGACATCTCCCAGGAATTCTTTGGCAATAAAGAACAGTCCTTTGGTTGGAGGAATTAGGATTAGTTAGCATGGAAAACAGAAAATTAGCAAGAAATATTAGGCAGTTATGGAAAGAAGAATCAGACTTATTTTGGTCTTGGAAGTTTAGAACTGGGACCAATTTAGATAACAGTCATGAATGATATTGATATGGGAAATTTCTCATGTCCAAATCATAACCCCACTACATATTTTATTATTTGTATTCATGAATACTGTTCTAGGCTTGCATAGAGGTAGTATGCTATCGTGGAAGGATTGACTGGAACCAGAAGACTTGGATTAATAATAATAGTTAATATGTATATAGTCTGTAAAAAACAAAAGTTCACATACATTAAAGTTGGCAAAACACTTTAATAGATATTTTTTTCATCTCAAAATTGCCCTTGGTCACATGGATAATCAGTCACCATCATTAAATACAAAATGTGTTCCATGAACTATAGTAAGTGCTGAAAATAACAAAGAAACCCAAAAACATTATTCTTTCTCTTAAAATCTCACATTTTAATTGGGAAAATAACTTGCAAACAGCTATGTACATACAATACAAATATAGTATTAATAGGAGGGAATTTCAGGAGGAAAGCACTGGTAGAAGTGAGGGGAAGCTAGGTGGTACAGTGAATCGAGTGCCAATCCTCCTATATTAAGTCCCAGCTCTACCATTAAGTAGCTGTTTGTGAGTAGGTAGGCTAATGAACTTCTTTGAACTTCAGTTTCCTCATCTGTAAAATATGAGCAATAATGACACCACTTATCTCTTAGGAGGGCAGCTGGGTGCCACAGTGGATAGAGCACTGAGCCTGTAGTCAGAAATTATCATCTTCTTGAGTTTAAATCTGGCCTCAGATATTACTAACTGTATGACCTTAGAAAATTGCTTATCCCTGTTTGCCTCCGTTTCTTCATTTGTAAAATAAGCTGGAGAAGGAAATGACAAACACCACTATCTGAAGTCATGAAGAGTAGAACATGACTGAAAATGACTGAACAGTGATGTCTCTTGGAGTAAAACTGAGGGAATTAATCTGTAAACTATAAAGCATTATATTTGAGTTATTGATATTCTGTTCTGATTTTCATGAAATTTCATGAAATTATGGGTCCTATCTCTGAACTTTACATGATCACCAAACTAAGGCAAAGTATATCATTGCACTTAGAAACTTTAATGCAAAGTTAGATATAGAAAAGGACTATGAAAAAAAATTGTAGATAGAATTTGAAACTAAAAAATGAAATAGGCCAAATTTTATGGGCTACTAAGATCATGTCTGCATATTTTAAATAATTCTTTAAGAAGAGAATTGGAAGGGACTGGGCATGAAGAAATTCCAACATTCCTTTTCACGCTTGTTACATATTACTGTCATTCCCATATGAACACACAGCCAGCATGGCCTACTACTCATGGTTCTTCATATATAACATTTCATCTGTAGTCACCAGGTCTACTTTTGAGCTCCTATGCAATTATGATTACAAATAATCATACCTATATCTCTAGCAACAATTCAAAATATGTGTATAAATAGTATATATCAACAGGCTGTCTGTTCAATTCTATGGAATAATTTGGGGAACATTTTTTTATCCACTTTTTTTCCAATTAAATGGTGAGGCTAATTTTTGTTTTTAAGGAAATGGTTGGATTATTTTCCTCAGGACTTTTCCATTCTAAAAAATTATTCAAGACTCTTCAAAGATCTTCGCTTATATGGGTTATATCTATTTATTTTCTATATTAGAATTTAAAACTTCCAATTATTATTATGAAAATTACTTCTACCTTGTGAACTCCCTGAAAAGTTTTCAGGGGTCCTTTCTGGTCACTGGACTATATTTTGAGAATCAGAATTTCAAAGGATAATTGATCTTAGGAGGATCTGTAGTATTCCTGCATCTCATGCAATAATCGTAATTTCATATACAAATAAGAACATGTAGATAACCTTAATGTCACTTCTCTTTTATCTGGACACTGACAACCACCTTTGGTGAGAACGTGTCTTCTTGCGGAGAACAATTTTCAGAAGAATAAAAACTGGAGATGAACCATAAAGCAGTGGAAAAACCCATGATAGGTATAAGGGAGCTACAGCTTACTTAGTTTATGAGGCAAAAGCTGGATTATATATTGTTTTTGCTTTTATTCTCTCTTCCCCCCATGCTAATGCCTTCCTGAATATATCTTTTCTGAACATTTGTTTATATGTCGTCTCTCTCCTTGAGGTCCTTGGGAAGAGAAAGTATGTTTTTGTCTTTCTTTGGATCCTCCGCACTTAGTATAAGGCTTGGAACATAACAAATGTTTAATAAATGCCTGTTGACTGACTGGTTGACTCATGCTATGTAAGTGAACACAATAATAAGGAAAATGTTTTGGTATGAAATGTGTTGTAGTTTGACATTAAAAAATGTAAATTAAAAATCTTTAAGCTACCTTGTCCAAGTAATATAATGGCAACTAAACTTTCACTGAAAAAATGATCAAATTATAGGAAACTATTCCATGTTCAGGCAGAGAGATGACTCAGTGGATAGAGCCCTGAGCCTGGAGTCAGAAAGACCCAAGCTCACATCTGGTCTCAGACACTTACTAGCTGTATGACTCTGCACCAGTCTCTTATCCTCAGTTTATTTTAATCCCCTGGAGAAAGAAATGGCAAATCACTCCAGAATCTTTGGCAAGAAAACTCCAAAAACAGTATAGTCCAAGGGGTCTCAATGAGTTAGACATAATAGAACACAACAACTATCCCATGTTTAGCATTAAGTCTCTAAATTTAAAAAATGGAAAAGAACTAAAACACATGGGTATATCTTAACGTTAGTTACTCCTTAATTATTATGAACAAGATATTTCTTTCATTTATTTATTTATTTATTTGTTTGTTTGTTTGTTTGCTTGTTTGTTTATTTATTTATTTATTTATTTGTGTGTTTGTTTATTTTTGTTGTTCATAATCTATTTTTATTCATTTCTTTTTTATTTTTATCTTGAATATTTTCCCCTAGTTACATATTTCATGTTCTTCCCCTCTCCCCCAAAACCCCATAATTCCTCTTAGCCAATGCACAATTCCGCTGGGTTTTACATGTATCATTGATCAAGACCTAATTTCATATTATTGATAGTTGGACTAGAGTTATCATTTAGATGAACAAGACATTTAGCTTTATCTACTCTCTGATTCTGGGACAATGTAAAGAATCTGACATATGGCGTGGAACATATTATTTAAAAGTAAAATACTTCTGTAGGTCCAGACTGATCACCTCTATCAAGACACATTATTATTCCCCCCGACTTTGTAATTTGAATGACTCCTTTTTAAGGTTCATTGAAGAGTCTTTACAGAGTGGTGTGTGTGTGTGTGTGTGTGTGTGTGTGTGTTTATCTTGAGAGAGCTAAGGCAGAGCCTGGATTCCAAAACATTTTACTTTTAGACACTCCATTGTTTTTTTTTCCAAAATACATAAACTTCTGAGATCATAGTACATATATTCTTTCCTGATGTACAATTTCTGAAATTCCTTCTTTTGATAATATTTTTTCAAGTATAGTGAATATAAGGGAACAAATAACTTCTCTACTTGGGTTCTCTTCAACTTCTAAAGAGAAAACTTGAAAATAGAGCTGTGACATTTAAAATTTTATATTTCCTTTAAAAAACTGGAAAGAACATTAGAAATTGTTAGTACTATCCTTCTACTTCATAGAAGAGGAAATCAAAGGGAAAAGAGGTGAAATTAATTTTTCAAGGTCTCACCTAAAGATTGTATTGGAACTGGAACTAAGAAACAAGCTTTCTGACTGTTTTATCCACTATTGCACAGTTCTTGGTATTTGATACATTTAGATTTGACTTTCAAGAGGATTATGCTCCACTAAAAAGTTCTGAACCATTAGGTTTGTTGGATAGATGGAGCTAACTATTACTCAAGCCATAGGACTTGAGTACTAGAGATTAGAAAAATTAGGAACACATTTTCCCTTAAAAATAATTCTATCAAAAACAATTAACTACAGTGACAATGCTTATTTCAATACTTCAAGGATCTTCAATTTTATTGGGATATATATTTCCTCTAAATGCACAATTCCTAATACTACAATTTGGGGAAAAAAGTCTTTAAGAATTAGGGCAGGTAGTTTGTTAGCAGCAGAACTGGAAAGGTAGTTAGCATTCCTCCACTCAATTAAATAATTATATACATTTAATACTACTTATCTACTGAACTTGGTTGTTACTTTTGATCTTGGTACTGTTGACACTAGTTCATCAGATTCTGACTTATCCTGTGGACCATATTTGCATTCTCTCAATTTGTTTTATTTCTATCCAGGCTATTTGATCCCAATCCAGCTTGCTGACCATGCACATGTTTATACTCAGATAATCTGATATAGTGTAGAGCAAACTTTTGTCGGCTTTTACAGTTTCATACCTGCCATTAACAATCATAATCATGAGTCAATAGTGTTATATGATAGTAATCCAATAAAAAGCTAATATGTACTTTTGTTACATATTTGTTGTTCAGTAGTTTTTCAGTCATGTCTGTCTCTTTGTGACTATATTTGGTGTTGTCCTAGAAGAGATTCTGAAGTGGTTTGCATTTCCTTCTCTAGCTCATTTACAGATGAAGAAAATGAGGCAAACAGGGTTAAGTGACTTGCCCAGGGTCACACAGCTAGTGTCGGAGGCCAGATTTGAACTCAGAAAGATGATCCCAGGACTAGTACTCTCACTGAACTTCTTTGTGGCTGCCCTTTGTTGCATATAATATTAATTTACTTTCATTTAACATATATATGAAATATACCCTTAGTTACTTTATGTACTCTATTAATTTGTATATATATATATATACTTATATACATTTCAATACATATACATTGAGCAATATATAAAAGGAAATTGTAACATACTGATTTTATGATAATTGCATTAATTTTGTAAATATAAAACATATCCAGATATGCTATTTCGCATACTCAATGATATCCTGGTTTCTTTTTGTAAGAACTGTAAATTTTTAAGTGAGGAGAGGATATAAAAGTATATACTTATGATACTTTTATAATTTTTCTGAAAGGGTCAAAGAAAGACAAATGTGATATTAATACAAATACATACATACATGCAAAACACAAAGTAGTCTATAGAGGGTATATATGTTCCTAGGACAAAAATTGCTTCAACTTTTTTTCACATGTGCCAGTATGACTAGTAGTATATGACTAATCAGACATGGAAATGAATTACCAAGGAAACTCTGAACCTCAAATTATTTTGAGATTATCGGACAAATGTACATCGCCTGGTTATGACTTAGCTGGCAAAGATGAGGATTCTGGCTATTTACCATAAGCCAGAGGGATATTTCTCACTAAGGTGGCCCCTAACATGCTGTTCTCTTTTGTTCTCTAGACGCTTCCTCCCTTCCTCTCCCTCATCCACATCTCTCTTCTTTTCACTTTTTCCAACCAGCACCTATACTAGTAGTTTGGGATGTATTAGGACATATGCTTTCTTACATCTACTCTCAGGGTATTAAGGGTAACTATTGTAGATGGATGTATTTATACTTCTATAACTAGCAGTTTGCTTCTTAAACAAATCATCTGCCTGGTTTAATTAACTCTTTAAAAAATTCACTTATGGAATAAAGTTAGAATAATAATTACATGGCATTCTACCCACAAACCTAGTGTATAGTCTCTCACCAAGACACAAAGCTCCTTGTGGGGAAGCAGGGAATAGGATAGAATGGACACAAATTTAAAAGTACCATGGTAGTTGGGCACATGTGCAAGGTATATATATATATATATATATATATATATATATATATATATATGTATATATATATATATATGAATAGGCTTATAATTCTAGAGTTATGTTGCCCTGACCACTGAAGGAACTGAGAATATTTAATATAGATGGTTAGCTTAAAGAAAGGAAGTCAAGGTGGATGTGATAGCTCAAATATTTTAGGTCCTGCCATATAGAAAAAGGTTTCCTTTTGCTGAGATTGAAAAAGAAGAAAGAATGAAGAATAATGTCAAGGGTTTAACTTTCCCTCTCCCTGCTCCCCTACCCCTTCCAATCAGTTGTCATTTCTATATCCATAACAACTGTCCCATCTGTCCCTTTCTTCTACTCATAATGCCACCATTCTGGTTCAGGACATCATCTTTTGCCTGGATTATTTCATTTGCCCCTTAATTGGTCTCACTTCCTCCAGTCTCTCTTCTTTCTGATTCATCCTCCACAAAATTGCCAAATTGATATTTCTAAAGGTTAAATGACATGCTCAAGGTTATATAGCCATTAAGTTTCCAAATAGGAAGGTGAAATCAGGCCTCTCCTGACTCCAAGTCCAACATGCATACTATTAAACTATGCTGTCTTTCATATATATATATATTTGTAATACATGATCACAAGATTATAAGATTTAAAAATACATGGAATGATCATGAGATGAGGAAGAATAGTTTTTTGATAAAAATGAGCATTTGTAATAAATTCAAACTCCATAAAGACAGGGACTATATCTGATCAGAACTTTTATTCTTCTTAGCACCTAATATGATTCTGTGTACATGTTAGGCATTATTCTGAGTTTGTGGAATGAATAGTCTATTCAGGTATCCTAATTTTATAGATGAGAAATATAAAGCCCAGATTAAGGAATTTAGCCAAGCAGAGATTTGAACTTTTATTCTTTTCCCCCAAATTATAATATTATTTGTGTATATGTATATATGTATATATATAATATGTGTATGTATGCATTACATATAGAAACACATACATATATAATGTATTTGTATGTTATATCAGGTATTTGTTATCATACCACAATGATATATATCAATTCTTGATTAGACACATACAAAAATTTTTTCTTAGTCTCATTTGAGGCAGAGAAGGGCATTAAATTTATAGTTTTTCTATTTTAGGGGACCAAAATGTAACCTGCAAGCCTCAAAGAGCTGGGTTCTAGCCAGAGACATAGCCTTCATAAAATAAATGGATTTTGTTTAAGGGAACTAATATCTCTGGGGTAGAAATATAGAGGGACCCTTCTTCCACAGAGACTGAAGTTCTATGTCTTCTCTACTTTGTTTTTATACCCTTCTACCCTTTTTCCTTTTGACTGTCATCTGTTTGCTTTAAAGGCATTTCCCCCCAGCCATAGTTTTAATTAGATGAGCCTCTGGCACTGGCTTTATGATGGAGGAACAATAACAACAATAAACAGGATAAAAGTATTTGCTGCAGTATCTAGGTACAAGTTTGATTTCCTACCTCAACCAATAATTCGATTCATCTTTAAGATGTCCCAGGAAAAGATATTCAGCTAAAATAGTCCATTTAGCAGCTTTACATAGATAAATCTTGTACATTACTTTCATCAGAATTGGGATTTCCATGGTGGGAACCTCCTCCTCATTATATCCAGGGCACTGTCTAAAATATTATTTATCTGATAAGAAAAAGTCCTCATGTTTTACTTTGAGATAAATTTAACAACCTAAGTGTTTCTTACTTGACAAAACTTTGTAATGGATGACATTGCAAAAGCCCCATGTAATATTAACCTATCTACCTCTTTTGAGGATCAGTACGAACCTATCTTTTGTCTTCGTCTTTGAACATACAAGGGTTAGAGGTAAAGTCAGAAACAAGAAAAAGTCTAGAATGTCATTGGCTTTCTAATTTTTTAGGTAAACATAGAATGTGCATCTAAGATGTCAAGTTTTTCTACAGAAGATTTTATATAGCTATTGGGAAAATGAACATTTCAGCCATTGACAATTATCATTGTACTGAATGGGAAATAATCAGTTTGATTGATTTTTAAACCAAAATTGATTATTTTTGGTCAAGTTCTTGACCAATTGCTTTGAGTCATATGGACTTAACTTTCAGGTATTCACTATTAAGAATGTGATGGCAACTAAAGGTTATATCCCTATATTTGGTCTTAAATCTATTACAATTTACAGCCTTCTATTTGAATGCTTGACCTACATTTACATAACCATGGCCATTTCTACAATGTGTGAGCCCTATGTGAGACATAGAGCAGCACGATTACCACAGTTTTATAGCTGTCATCTCACTTGCATGGGGTATATTGGGCCAGATTAGTGTATGACAAAGATAATCCAGAAAATGCAAAATTCCAAATCAAGTAGAATAATTTACAAAATTTTCCTGGATGTTCTTAATTCATAAAAACTTAAATTAAGAACCTCAAAAGATTACTAGCTATAATTATCTCAATGATGTGAAATACATGATAGGAACTGCACTATCAGAAGCAATCACAGATACCAATGACTAAACGGTATAAATAGGGATGACATAGGAGAAATGCAAGAAGTGAATGGCACTGAAATATATTACACTGACAGAAGAGTTAGCAATATCACAACAGGAATAACAGTCTTTACCAACAAATCCTTTTTAAATGTCTGGTACTAGCATGCATAGTGATGTGAAACTCTCCTAAATATGAATCTCCTTTTCTCTTGCTATGTTAAATGTTATTATTATTTTATACCCATTGTTAATTATTTCAAGAATTTCAGTAATATTTCAATTATTCATTTCTACTTTGCCTTATTTCTATGAATTATGCTTCCTTGTGGATCACACAGCATAAAAGTCTTTCCAGTCAGCAAAGGCAGGGCCCAGGAGACTAAGGAGATAACAACAATTTCCTTATCATTAATAATATATGATATTATATCAAGTTAATTATGAAATGTTTGACTCAAAAGTCAAATCTGTAAATAACAATGCATAATTCTTTGTGTTTTGGTTTAGCTACTTCTTATTGATTTCTAGGCACATGGAAATAAAGTGGAGAGACAAATAAGATATTAATAGAATTTAGGAGCAAGAGCCATTTCTGAGATAGAGCTGTATCTACATAGGACCACCAACTCAAATATTTTGATCAAAATTGTTTTAAAGAGTCCACTTTACTTTTACTTTTTATATTTTTTACTTGAAGGAATTGGGGATGTTTAACTCGAAAAAGAAAAGACTCAGGGACATATGATAGCTGTCTTGAAGTACTTAAGTGGCTATCATGTGCAAGAAAAATTTTCGTTCTACTTTGACCTAGAGAATAGAAATGGGAGAATGGGAGAAAGTTTAAAAGAAGCAATATTAGCTTGGTATAAGGAAAAGTGTCTTGATAATTAGAATTGTCTAAAAGTAGAGTGGATTCCCTTCAGTGGTAATGGATTTCTCATCTCTTGATACCTTCAGGTAGAGGTTGGTTGAATTTTTGCTGGGCATGTTACGGCAAGAATTTCTGTTGGGTGGCAATTAGATTGTATGTGCTCTGAGGTCCCTTCCAAATTTCTGTTTTGTGATTTTATGACTATTTTGACTAGCCATCCATATATTCAGCACATAAATGTTGTAAGGGGAAAATGAAGTTTAAAAAATGGACTTGGGTAGAGACAGAAAATAGGGAAGTTACTGATTTTAACTATGTAAGCTTGCTGTGATCAATTCACAGTCCCATGACTGAAATAATTTCTTACATAGTTCTTGAGCCCATAAGAATTTTTTTTAATGTCATGACACACATACTGGTGCTGTGATACAAGGTCATACCACTAGTCTCTCCCCAATGTAAAGAAAATGTAAGGAAGGCTTATAGCACATTCAGTAGAACTTTTTTGCAAGTGTATGGGAGGACATGAATGAGATAAGTACAAACATTGTAGTGGAATATTTTATTCTTTGAAAAATATGTCAAAACACACAAAGAGGAACCAACCAACAGTAGAAGAAACCTTTTAAAAATATTAGATTGCTCAGATTTATTATGGTCTTTATTCTGTGACACTGACAAATTTTGGTTGCTTTCGTGGGCCATTTTGTTTTAGGGTATAAGTCAGTGCTAAGGCCTTCTCATAGAATTATAGATTCTTTGGATCCAAAGAAATCTCTATTGTGCTTTGCATAGTTCTTTTGTAGAATCACACAATCTCAGAACTGAATGGAGGGCCCCAAGAGGTTATCTGGTCCAAATTATACCTATGCCAGAATCTCCTCTACAGAGATCCCTCACAGGATGGGTCATCCAGTTTTCATTTGAAGACTTCCAGGGATGAGGAGCCTGATACCCCAAAGAACAGAGAATTCATATCTTCAAGATATATAGAGAGTACACTCATATCTTCAAGGTTAATGAAAAAAGCAAGGCTAAGAATGGGAGAAGGATACCTGATAGGATGAGTTTGAGGACACTGATCAAATTAATTTGGTTTTCTTCATATAAGGTAGATTCAGTGTTGAAGTATTTAAGCCAAATGTACTAAATATTTCAGTGACCACTATTTTCTACTTTTAATTCCCCCATCTCTTTAGGTTTAGACAACCCACTTAGTTATTTTAGAGAATTAGCCCATTCCTCTGCAATTATGATGTCGTGATTGACAAGGATTTCAAGGCCCCGTAGTCCAATATAATTCAGAAAAGGGAGCTGAGATGGTGATAGTTATATTCAAACATCCTCATAATAGTAAAGTCACACTTTAAAGTGCCAAGGGAAGATGTTGACACTCCTTCATTGAAAAAGATCTCCCCACTCTCACGATAACCTTCACCTGGATTTTCTCTCCTAAGCTGAGCCAGCATGGTTCCCAAAGCATAAAGAGGGAATTTTGAGTGTGGGAATACTAGAGTGAAAAGTACCTCTAATTAAAACAATCCAGACCTCAGTCTAAAAGCCTGATCACGTGCCCCTTCCTATATTCCTGCATCCTTACTTCATCTCCCAGTTTCAGGTCTGAAACCTATTATTTCACAGTAGCCATTAAAAAGCCTTCTGTGAAACAACATGAAATTACCTTCAGCACTGCTTTGTAATAATGTCCTTTTATTCTTGGATGGTCTCAAGTTGACAGCTATCAAGGTTGGTGTAATTTGTGTCAAGCGGGCCATCTACAGGGAACATTTTGGAGTAGTGAAGGTTCAGGAGATAGGGGGGAAAAAGGTAATGAATACAAAGTGTAAATGCCACAGTAAAGTAATAGAGACATATAATAACAGCCAGGGAAATTTGACCTTCTGGCCAGAAACCTGATAGTGAACCAATTGGAGAACTTTAGAAAATTGGATCAGCCTCAATAGTCACAGAGTAAACATGGGAAGTGCAATACCGTCTTATTAAACATAATGCACGCTTAATGCATAATTTTATTGCAACCAATTTCATGCTACTGCTTTAAATGAGGCTGGGTCTACTTCCATTGCATCAGTCCACTACCATTAGTGCCTCTTAAAAGAACTGCAAGGCCAGTAAACTATCACTGGTCTGATCTCTTCCTTATCCCATACTTTCTGCTTCATAAACTCTCCCTGTTCCCACAGCTTGTAGTGAGATCTTGTCTTCATTCAGTACATGGCTTTTGAAACACTAAACTGTTTTGGCAAGTCGTTTGCATATGGGGATGTGACAGCATTTCCATTTTATGCCGGCATGCTAAAGCAGTGAACCTTGGCATCTGGAGATTGCCTGACTCCCAGCCCTAGGAACATGACTTTCTGCTGTCCATACACTGAGGCTGGGGCTGGGGATCTCTCAGGAGAAGTCGTGTCCAGTTTTCTTAAGAGAGGAGGGGTAGCATTTGCCTCTAGATAAAATCGGAAAGGCTTTGTGAAGGAAAAGAGAAAGTCTTGTTTCTCTAAAGCCTTTCTTGATCCAATTCCACACTGACGAAAAATGACAGAAAGTACTTCTCAGCATTTTTTCCAATGATTATTTCAGGCTTTCACATATCCTAATATACGTCATATGATCATTTTATGGGCAAATATGTCCACAAACTAACCCATATTAACTGTAGCACTGCAAAGGGATCTGGGTATGTGTGCCTATATAGACAGATAAACATACATGAATACATATTTTAAATTTCCCCCAATCTCCCTTTCACTGCCCCATGACTTCAACATTTCTGGAGATTTTACATCTAGACAAGAACAAAGAATAGGGCAACAGGACCTATGAAAGGAAACAGTAGAAGGTTCTTACAGATCTCTGGAGCCTTTCATAAACTCCCAGCACAAAGCTTTCAGCAAATTAATTCTGAGCCATGGTTCCTTCATTCCTGCTCTTGGCTCAGCTATTGTGCCTAGGAGTCAAAAAGTCCCTGAGGTTGGTGGATGAATCGTGTCCATCAAGAGCTACCCTTGAACAGGGTAAACAAGAGCCAACACAGAAGCTATTGAACGAAAGAGGGACCCACATCCATTCTTTCAGAAATGAGAGAGAGAGGAAAAGTATCTAATTTTTGATAGACTGGGGACTTGTGGTAGATTCACTTGCTCAAACAATACACACACACACACACACACACACACAATTCAGTATCTATTAAATAAATTCTAGGTGATGTGCCAGCACTGGTGAGACAGACAAAGTGGAAACAATACCTGCCTGACTTCAAGGAGGTTATGTTCTATTGAGGGAACATACAGACACAAATTAATAAAAAGTAGAAGTGTATTCTGTTTGTGTGTGTGTGTGTGTGTGTGTGTTTATGAGAGAGGGGGGGAGATGGTGGAGGGAGTGAGGGAGGGAAATAGAGAGAATCAGTTCTCAAAGGAGGCATGATGGAGTGTGCCCCAAGTTTAAATAGCATATGCATCAGTGAATTTCCCATAAATTGTATGAAACTCGCAATCACATTTTCATGTTTGACTCTCCTGATTCTCTTGTAGCGTGCCAGGATTTCTCATGGTAAAGGATAATACTGTGCTATGAGCAAAAGAAAATAAAATATATTTGGAACCACTGAAGTAGATACAAGGTAATTATGGGAGGTTAGGGGAGGCATTGTTAGCTGGGAGAATCAAAACAGCCTTATATAAAAGGGAACACTAGATAAGCTTAGAAGGAAGCTAGATATTTCAAGAATCAGTGATGAGGAGTGAGTGCACTCCAGACATGGGGGTCCAATAGCCTGTTGGAAGACAGATAGATGGGAAAGTGAAATACCATGTATAAATAAAATCAAGAAGGTGGTTTGGCTAGACTTTAGCCTGTGTGAAAGAAAGGAATATGTAAGCCTAGAAAACTGTCACAATCTCTACCAAGGTTCCCTGAAATCTTAAAATTCATTTCTCCAGAAAATATGCTCCTTGCTCTATACAACATTACTGTTTTTGATTCTGCTTCAAGAGTATAGCTTGAAATGGTTAGACTGCAAGTCTCAACTATGTTCTTAGAAAATTCAGGAAATATTGGAATTTGGGGCTAGACAGAGCAAAAAAATATTCCACACATAGATATTTCAGAAATCTGTGAAGCTTTAACTGGGCTTGGACCCTTGAGTTTTCTATAAAATTATTATCTAGATTCAGAGTATTGAAGAAGAAGACAAGAACATAACTAAAATGAAAATGGCTCCCAACTCTTTTTCTAGGAAGAGTTAAAACTTTTTTATTTAGTATTTAAGGTCTCCACAATTGATTGCATTCTAATGACTTTTCCAGATTCATTTCATAATATTCCCCTCCATGCACTCTATGTTTCAGCCAGAGTAGTCAACTCTCTTTCCCACTGAATACCCTCTGCACTCTCCTATCCAATAATAAAATAGAAGCATCTATATAGTAAGTGCCTAAAATGTGCTATGCTACTTGCTTTAAAAATATTAGCTCGTTTGATTTCCATGTCTTTGCCCATACAGACCCTCTTCTTGGAATGTCTGCTTTCTTCTTTGCCCATTGATTTCCTACTGCCTTCTAATTAGAGCACAATCCCAATGTTACCTTCTCCATGTAGCTTCTTCTAGTACCACGTGGCATTTTGTCTGTGACTTTGTAATACACTTATCGTGTGACATTGTATTTTATTCCTTATTAGACTGAATTACATGTCAAGTACCTGGATATGTGTGACCTAAACTTTTTATATCTCCCAAAAGCTAGGACATTGTAGGCATTTGATAAATATGTTTTATAGTATCTACTGTTACATCATGTAACATATTACAACGTATTATACTGAGTTGTATCAAATTATATTGAATTACATTGCTTTGAAGGTAGATAGAACTGGTACATTTAAACTATTACCCAATTCGCATGGAATTAAATAGCCCTCTATTACTCTTCAACTTTGAAAGTCTCTATATTCAGCTTCTATTTAGCTCCTGAAGTTACTTCTCTTTAACTATTGATAATTGCAGTCTACTAATTATATTCTATTATGACTGTTGCTCAACTTTAGAGCACTAAACCTGGAGTCAGGAAGACCTGAGTTCAAATCCAGACTCATACACTTCCTAGTTTGATGAAGTCACCTAACATCTATATGCCTAGGTAGTAGAAAGATGGCTCAGTGGACAGAATTCTGGGTGTAAAGTAAAGACGTCCTGAGTCCAAATCTAGCCCTATATACCTCTTAGCTATGTGACCTTGGACAAATCAATTAACCTCTGATTGCCTGACAAAAGACTCTATTGGATCCTCTGGAGAAGGAAATGGCAAACTATTTCTGTATCCTTGCCAAGAAAACTCCAAAGATAGCTATGGTCCACATGGTCATGCAAACATGACTGAATGATTAAACAACCACAAAAGCTGTATTCTTGTTTTTTTTTTTCATGCCTACCTATCTGCCCTCATTGAAATTTTTTTTAAAAAATAGAGAAATGGGAAAGAGAAATTGTTTAGAAATATTTAATGAGGGGAGCAGAGAAGGACGATAATCTTACTTTGGAACATACTGGATTTTATGTTGATGGCATAATTTGTGAATAGAAACATTAGAAATATGAGGCTTGAGATGTAGATTTGAGATATCTCATCAAAGAAGTGCTATTTGAAGTTCTGAGATCTGATTCTCAGTGAAAAGGTCAAAAGTTGACCAAACACATTTTTAATTCTCATTCCAATTCCAATTCAACAGACATTCAGTACTATGGTAAGGCACTGAATTTAGACATGAATGGCACCATACCTTCCCCCAAGGAGCTTATATTTTGGTGAGAAACATTAGAATTTGACAAATACATAAGAGAGGTACAAGATACCATAAGAAATATTCAAAGGAACAGATAATCTCTTTGGGGGAGACAAGAGAAAGTTTCAAGAAGGAATTCTAGAATCATAGAATATTAGATCTAAAGAGTCTCAGAATTCATTCGAACCAACCAATACCTGAATCATAAGTCCCCTCTACAATATCTTCAATAATCAGTCAATCAAAAATCACTTATTAATGTGCTATATGTTCTAGGCTCTTAGGAAACAAACACCAAAATAAATGTCCTGCTTTCAAGGATATTACATCCCATCAGAGCAGATAGCACATACATAAGCATAAGCAAGTCGTGAATCAGCCTCTACTTGAAAACTTTCGGTGATGGATATCTTAACAGTGAATTATTGATCTGTAAACAGAGACATTTTGTTAAATATGCCACATCCACATAGTGGCGACAATTGGAGCAAGGAATTTTAGTACAATGATGTAAATAAAATTGGAAGAGAGAACAAGAATTTGTTAAACACCTACTCTATGCCAGGCGCTGTGCTAAATTCTTTATAAATATTAACTCATTTGATAAGGATTGGAAGGACAAAGACCAGGTTCTGTCTTCTCCTTGATTAGTCTTATGTCTTCTCACCTTTCAGGCAGAGTATATTCCAAAAGGAATTGCTAGTCATGAAGCTTTTTCACCAGATGAACAAAGGTCAAAGTCTTCTGAGTCATTCCCTTCATCTTAGCACCTGACCATGCCAGAAATCTTGGATGTCTGATGATAAAATTGGGTGATGTTACAGATATGGAAAGCATGGAGAGAAGGGAAAACTTTTTTTAATGAAAGTATTTCATGAGCAATGTCATTCTTATAGCTGCCTTTCATATAGAAAACATTCAACAAGCATTTATTGAATAAATAGATGAATGGGTGAGAGGTAAGATGGTGATTGAGATTCAGGGTTTACTCATATCTCATCTGAAAAGTATTCTACATATGAGACAGAGTAGTGAAAGAGACTTAGGCAAAGAGTCAGGAGAGTGTTGTCCTGGATCCTATTATGAGGTTACTTATGTGACCCTAGACAAGTCCCCTAACCTCTTGGGGTCTCAGTTATCTCAACTATTAAACTGATGTATTGGAATAATTTGTCTTTTAAGGTTCTTCCTAACTCCATAATCCATGAAGTTCCTGGGTCCAAATTTCCTGAAATGGATGTTAAGAAATCTCCTACTCTGCTGTCCTTTACCCCTTCAGAGAAGTTCTCTAATAAAGGAACAATAGAAAGGGAAGAAAAATACTTTTGGGTCAAATAATAACATAGTTTGAAATCACTTACCACATACAGGCACAATCTAAAATGAGAGAAGGAAAATAAGTGCCCAAGTATGATGGACACATATTTAAACAACATAATTGCCCTTTAAACAGAATGAGTGGCACCTTTTGTACTCATAAATGAAGTAACTGGATTTGCACATGGCAGACATGATGGTGCACTAAAAATGAGGTAGGTTTTTTCCCTTTGTAAATACATTTTTGAGGGACAGGATTCGATTGTGGGCATATTTAGAAAATGCAAAATACATGTAGTCCTCTTATGTGTGTAGTTAAAAAAAACAAACATATTTTTCAATCATCTCCTACTTAAAAAAAAAAACCCAGCAGCTCAGCTCTCTTGAGTAATAACAAGGCAGTATGCATGAATGATGGAAAAGAGAAAGAAATTTGGGAAAGAAAATCATTTTGATGTCAACTTTTCAAAGAGTTATTATTTAGAGGCAGGAAAAATATTTTTAATTCTGAAAAATACTTTAGCCTCATTTCATCTTGACTAGCAAACTAACAGATCATTTTGGAGTCAAAGTTTAGGAAGAGACTTTCTGGTTTTCTCTCACTACCTTTGAATCTCTTAGTGATTTCTACCTTTCAAGACCTCATTGTACTCTTCTCTGTATTATTATGATTTGTATATTTTTTTGTGGATCCTACTGATCGTAACCTTTTTGAGGGTAGGAACCATGCCTTATTCACACTTGAATTTCATTCAGCACCTAGAACATTACATAGAAAACATAAAGAGAATGAATAAATTGATGTCCCTGAACATTAGCATGGCTAGGGAACGGAGGCAAGGGATGTAAACTGACAGATCTAAGACCTCTCGGTAACTTTGAGCCTTTGCATCTTCTCCATGCTTCAGCTTTCCCATTTACAAATAGAAATATAATGGGGATTGGCCAATGGGAGCACCAACTATGGAGAATATATCCTACTCTGCCTGCTGCCAACCCACACTGGGTGGAGGGTTCTTGGTGATGAAATGTCTGATGAAAAGTAATGGAAAAGCCCTGCTCCCAGACTCTGAGCAAGCACAAGCACTCTGTGACTTCTTATCTGCTTACTATATGTTAAGGAAATACTTTTCATTTGGCTACTGATCCAGAACCAAGTATACATTCAAAAAACTCCCATGGATAACAATTTTACCTCTTTTCTCCTTGGCTATGTTCCAGTGGATAAGATAAATTGCTAAAGGGCTGTGGATGGGAAAAAACCTCAAGCTCTCTTTTATTTGGTGGCACTAGGTAGTTGGTGGGCACATGGCTTCCTAGGCAAGCCTGTGTCTGAGATGGGGCCAGCTCCTGCATCTGTCTTCTTTCCTTCAGTAGAAGGATAGATGTTTAAAGGCTGAAAGTCCCCATCAGAGTCTATCAGCAGTCAAACCTAGCAAGTCTGAATGGCTCCATGGAATAGCCTGTTTAACACAGCAGTTAAAATTTTATGGCAAGAGAACAAATTGTTCAGTGGTCATGCTTAATTCAGAAGGGAACCTGGTGGAAAGAAGTGCAACTTCATGAAGTTTGAGACCAGCTCTCCAAGGACCAGCGTGGTAGAGGAGAGAGTTAGCTTCTTGTTCCAGAGGACGTTTTTGGTCCTTTTGTTCTACTATATCTTTTCAGTAAATGCCTTTTTATAAAAGTTCATTGATTTTAAATGGTTAAATTTGTAGAGGGAAATATTTCCTTATTAAATGATACTATAGAGCCTAATATTGGCTCTGAGCAAGTAATATTGGGAAGAACATATAAGAATAAGACTTTGAACTGAGGATATTGGAATCTACTCTATTGTTCAGTTGTTTTTCAGTCATGTCCAAATCTTGGTGACCTCATTTGTTTTTTTTTTGGCAAAGATACTATAGTGGTTTGCCACTTCTTTTTCCAGATAATTTTATAGATGAGGAAATTGAGGCAAAAAGTTAAGTGACTTGCCAAGGATCACAAAGTTAGTAAGTGGCTGAAGTCAGATTTGAATTCAGGAAGATGAGTACTGCCCTGGTACTCTATCCACTGTGCCACCTACCTTCACACCTTCAAACTATAAGAAGGTATCCTGAACACCTTGAAAGGAAATATAGCCTCTTTTAGGAGCCAAACATTTAAATTGGACTTTTGGGTAAGGACCACCATATCCTACAAGGCTAAAGACTGAATAAATGCCCATTGCTTACATTTTCTTGAGTAACTTAATGGCAATACTATGATGAAGCAAACAGCTCTTTGAGACATAAAAAATATTTTAGAGATACAAAATCTGCATTATATGGACTAGCTGAGGCTTTGAATGAATGCGCAATAATAACCAGTCCTCCTATGATGAATTAAGTTTGCAGAGTGCTTTACATGCATTATAGATACATCTATTTACATTTCATTTGTTCTCATAACACATTATGAATTGTGTACCAAAAGTTTTCATATTTCTATTTCACAAATAAAAACACGAAGTCTATAAAAGGCTAAGTGACTTATCCACGATCACATAGCTAGTAAATATCAAAGGCAGGATATGAACCCAGACTTTCAGGTTCTATATCTAGCACTCTCTCAATTATGCCATAATAATGAAAAAGTTGGATGATTCAGGAATTTAATCAGTGTATATAGGCCAGAATCTTGAAGCCTAAAAATAACTGAAGTTTTTGTTTTTCAATCAGTTGTTGTAGTACTTCATAGATGGAGACTGTGCCCAAGGTAGATAGATAGAAAGAAAGAAACAAGAAAAGAAAATTGATAGATAAATGATTGATAGGTAGGCAGACAAATCAGGGAGATAAGTGGAATGACAGGTAAATAAATACATAAAAGTGTCAATTGGTAAAGCAGAGTATGAGTGAGGACATAGGGACTCTGGGGGAAAACTTTTCCAGTTAAGGCAGGGTAATTCAATAGAGCATGAGGGAGAATGGGAAGAATAAATGTAGCACTAGTGAAAGCATCATTTTTATAAAAGAAGAGTGCTCATATCTATCTCCTGGGTGAAAAGTAAAACTAATATCTAAATTTAGTATTCAGTTCAGTACCATGGAGCTGTTAATTGTATGCAGTCAGGCTGACTTAGAAACTAAATGGTGAAGAAGAATAAAATAAACATTTCACTTGACCTTTAAGATATGTATGTTGTGATTGTCTCATCATCTCCTAGTTTCCTTCCCTCCTGTAATACCCAAATACTTGCTCTGCATTTTATCCTGTCCCTGTGTTTTCTCTCTTACTTCTGCTCTTCATGCTTCCCCCACCCCCATCAGGTCCATTTTCATTTCTTTTTTTCTTGATTCTCCTTTCTGTCACCTCCTTTGAGAAGCATCAAAAGGGCTGGGAGGTGAAGTGATCTGGTACCTTGAATGCTGTGGAATGATTTCTTTACCATTGTCTTTAAGGAAGTGGAACATCAAAATGAAAAAAAAAAGAGTTTAAAAAGCATAGTAAGTTAAAATCTCTTTTCTCAAATCCCCATCTAATCAGAGTAGTAGAATTCAAATTCAGTGTCAATTTTAGTATTATGGTTCAATTTCAAAAATTATAATTTCTTTAGATAGTAAATTTACATATTTCAGGTAGAGAGATCAAATTAAATGGGTAAATCTTGAAGGTCCATTATCATTTTTTTAGTTATGCCATATGTCTGAAAATCACAGGATGCTGAGATCTCAGAGGAATCAGAAATTACAAGTCACTCAGAATGATGGAAAGAAATATGCTTCATATAAAATGGCTGGCTACAGCCCACAACCGAAGATGACTTGAACAAAGATATAATTAAGGGCAATGTATGATTAAAAAATATGGATTGATCACTAAGCATGAGTAAGAGACAAGAAACCTATAAGCCCGAGTGCCATATTACTTGTGCATTTGGGAAAATTAAAAGAGCTGAAGGAAAACCTAGACTATGTTAGACGGCTGCTTTATAAAGGGTTTGCAGAAAAGGTATGGATGAGAATTGTGAAGGACAAGAAGAAATGAAGGAGCACGAATCTCCATTAGTGAAGGAAGTATCTTCTCTGATAGGTTCACTGATCCATGTAAGTATACAATTTCTTTCATCTATGTTGAAGGGAAAAAACCCCCCAAAAAACAAAGAACCTTTCTTATCCCACTCCTTTCTCTCTCAACTCCCTCCTTGTACACACTTTTAAAAAAAGCCTGTGGAAGCCATAGGTTCCACAGAAGCTTACATGGAGCCTCCCACTGAACCATGTTAATAAAAGCTGCTATCATACAGAGGATCTAATAAAGATTTCAAATGTTCCTTTTGTGTTCTAAAGCTATTATTCACTGCAGCAGGGCTTTAGATCAAGGTAAGTCTCTTTGGGGTTTCTGTGAAAAAAAATATTGGTTGCAAACCAATCAAGAAATCTAATACCAGAAACTAATTTTTTTCTTTGTCTTTAGTCATTTCCTAGTTTAAAATTTAGAAATAAGAATAAGAGATGTGACTATTTTTAAACCTGGGAGACAATAGGTGCCAGTCTATTGACTCAAGCCTTTGAAGTGCCTACAGTGAAAATAAACAAAAAGATTGCAGAGTACAAAAAGCCAACACAAAGGCCCAAACTTGAATACACAATGGCAAGGTCTGGAACCCTTGGGCTGAAGTCATCTGGGATATCTTCCTGCTTCCCAGAGTGCCAGCCATCCCAGAAAGTGTTTCCTCTGCTTTGCCTTTAGGCACATCTGTGATCCATTAAAAATGAAGCCTTTGGAATTTAGAGGTTGGTACATAATCTAGGAATTCAAGGAGAGCCTTCTGCTGTTGCTGACTTGACAAAAACGATCTGAGATCCTTTGCCTATATTCTTCTTGCTGAATCATAGAATAATGGAACTTCAAATACCACGATACAGCATGCTATAATAGAAAGAGTACAAGTCTTAGATTCAGAAGACCTTCACTTAAGTCCTGACCCAAAGACTCAGAGCCAATACCTTTACCTCTTTTGGAGTAATAACTACATTTAGAATCCTAACATTTGCAAAGTACTTTGCATGAATTATCTGATTTGAGACTCACAACTCTTAGAGGTAGGTTCTACTATCTCTCTTTTGTAGATAATACACAAAGCAATTCTCAAATCTCAAAGAACCTAAAAGACTTTTTAGGATCATATACCTAGTGAATATCAAAGAGAATATTTGACCCCAGGCCTTACTTGCTCTAGCTTTCTAGTACTTATGCCATGCTCTCTATTCAAGACTCAGTTTCTCTATCTGCAAAATGGGATTAGTAATATTTTCACTATCTAAATTACTGGATTGTTGAGAAGAATGAACAAAACCATAAAAGTGATGAATAAACTTTCATTCTTATCAGATCTTTCAGTCTAACCCATATATTTCACAAATGAGACAACTGAGATCACCAAAAATCAAGGGATTGGAAAGGAAGGTCTCATTGCTAATTAATGTCAAAGTCAGATTTGTTGAGAGCTATTCTGAAAATTCTGTTCTGAGAGTTATCTCTCATGCTTGGTTGGATGATATTTCCAAACAATTGATCTATATGCATTCCCCAGAGGCTATAGCATATCTTGATACTACTTTTCATGTTTCTTGCATTCTCAAAGATGAAAATGGAAAAAAACTGAATGATAAGTTAAAAGGACTCATTCTGAAATCAAGACGAAGGTGAGTGGCCTTCTGTGAAACTGACCTCTGAGTATTAAATATGTACATATATCATCTCAAGCTTCCTTTTCAACATACCTTTATGAATTAATGTAATATAATTTTCTTTACATATGAAGATGGCACTACAACTTTTGAATTTGGGACTCACGATGAGAATGCTTTTTTTTTTTTCAGGAGTGAGTGAGAATGAGTTTGTGCTGATCCATCTAAACCCTTGATGAGTAATCCCTTTTGAACAATGGTATCTAGAGCTGAAAGGGAAATAACAGATCAAGGCCAATTCTTCATTTTATTTGGGAGAAAAACTGAGCCTCAGAAATAAGAAGTGTTGGCCAAAGGTCAAAGAAAGTTGATGTCAAAGCCAGAACTGAAATCCATATCTCATGACTCCCTTCCCATTACAATGCAATGTGGTTCTCTATATATCTGAATGAATCTGAGGATGGAAAAAATAGGGGAGATCGATTGGTCACTCATGGCTTTACTGGAACTCTTTGAGATATTAACATTTTACATTCATCACAATGAAAAAGGAACAGGGACCATCTAATGTAGTAGAAAAAGCAATGGTTTGTGTTAATAAGCTAGACAATAGTCATTACAAAAAAAATCAACATTTCACGAATTAAAACATTTAAGGTGTATCAGAACACAGAACAAGCTAGTTGTATGAGTCCAGTGATCCATCTACCTGGTGGTATGTCTTTGATAAAGAATCCAAGTGAAACTCCCAAAGTATGCTGCTTGACTCGCACATAATTCCTTTAATGATTAGAGGTCAGCATCCCTAACTTTCCACAATATCTCTTACTTCCCTTAAAAATTAATTATAAATCTGCCCATGATGAGAGTAGAACCTATATCTTAATTATCTCTGAATCTCTTCCATTGCCAAGCACAGTGCTTCATACAGGGTAGGTACTAATAAATGAATGGTGACTGAATGAATGATGTGTCATCTATGAATTGATTTAAACCCTTCTTGAATTGCTTTATATATTCTACCTATAAAGAGAAATAATCCCACAGTCTTAACAAATTATGGAGACTTTAATACGCCAAGGATATATAATTTTGTGGATAGGAGGGCTCCTTTCACCAAAGCAATTCGCAATTCATGATTCCTCTATAACTGAGTATATAGTTTTTGAGAATTACTATCATTTTAAAAATCCATCAGACTGCAGCTGATCTGTTGATGAGCGTCTGTGAACTTATGTAGGTCATTCCTTAGATGATATCTGGTCCACAACTGGGCCCACACACATCAAGAAGGAATTATTAAAATCTCAGCATAGATAGTCTCTTATGGCAAAGAGATTACATCTCTCTTCATGACTCTGGTTGTAGTGGTGATTGTTCCAAAAGCTGGAATGGATGCCCTGTCATCACATCCAAACAAATCCTTCCTAGATTGAAGAGAGTTGAAAGCAACCTTAGGGAGCAGCCAAATCAATCCTCTCATTTTACAGAAAAGATAATAGAATACCAGAGAAATTAATCGGCATAGTGAAATAGTGGTACTGTTAAAACTAAAAATGAGAACTCCTAAAGACTATACCACTGTACTCTTGAACCTGGAGTCAGGAAGGCCCAAGTTCAAATCCAACCTCAGTAACTTGCTAATTGTGTGACTCAGAGCAAGTCACTTACCTATGTTTCAGTTTTCTCATCTGTAAAATGGGCATAATTGAAGCACCTACCTTGCATTGTTGTTGTGATGATCAAATGAGATAATATGTTGAAGTGCATTGCAAATCTTCAAATACTATATAATATCATGATGATGATAATGATGTGACTCATTTCTTTGAGAGGGCAGACCATCCATCCTCAGTTTGTGGAAGCATGGGCATTCAATATCAGCTTTTTGAGGTTCTTTGTTTAGTCTTTGGAATTTGGCTAGTAGCTCTTCATGCTCAAAATATGTCTTTACATAGATTTCAATAAACTTCTCTTTTGTCTACATTGAGAAGCCACATTGCCAAGATAATGACAGTATATTATTATGTTTTTTGCTTCCCCAATTGTCTTTCTGATGTTGGAGTTATTCTCATAAAATCAATTCTAGTGACATTATCTAATATGGCCCAAAACAGTGCTAACTGTCTAATACAGGGGTCGGCAACCTTTTTGGCTGTGAGAGCCATAAACGCCTTCGGAAGGAGGAGGATGGAGGTGGAAGGCACTGGAATCTAGGGTGGGGCTGAAGGGCCCCCTGGGGCACATCCTGGGGCTCTGCCTGGACTGGCAGGTCGGGAGGTGGAGCCAGATATGGCTCAAGAGCCATACATTGCCGACCCCTGGTCTAATATGTTATCATGTTTCTTCAATGTACATACTGAAATCTAAGGACAAGATGTCCTATACCAAAAGGTTGTTGAAGTATCATTACGGAGTAGTCTAAAAAAGAATAAAAATAAGATACTAGCCTGAACCAGAGAATCTCTGCATCAAAAACCACTGTAGGCTAAAGTCCAAACTGCCTTAGTCTGGCTTGTAAGCCCTTCCAATTCTATTTTTCTAGGCTTGTCTCCCCTATTGTTATAACTTCTGCATCGCCAGATTGATATATTCCCTTGACATTCCATGTCATTCTTGCCTTTGCATGTGACAAAATTCTTTACTCGAAAAACTCTACCCCCCACCTCTTGGCTTATCTAAGTCTACTGCTCCTATAAGTCTTGCCTTGAATCTAACCTCTTCATGATCTCTTCCATTGTTACTCCAGAAATCTTCTCTCCTTTCTGTAGACTGGCAAAATTTGTGCATTTAATTACTGATTTATCATTTAATCATATATTGTTTTATGAATATTGATAGAGATGGTGATAAAACCTATAATATTCATTGTTGAAGTCCCAGGTGAGCATATTCTCTCTCTCCATGAATGCCAACTGCCTTCTATGCAATTTTTTATATATGGTCTTAGAGAATTTCCTAAATTACTGAGAGCCTAAGTGATTTTTCCTATGTCACAAAGTCAGAATGTAATAGAGGCAGGACTAGAAGCCAGGTGTCTTTGGCTGGACCTCAATCTATTCTGCTATGCTGCCTCTTGTGCTGCTTGATGACAACTTTCCCCTTTGTTTTGTAATAACTTCTTAATGTTTTATATGTTCATATCTTGCCTCTCCCTTTTTTCTATAAGCTTCTTATGAACAGGGATCATACGTTATACTAAATTATATATTCCACTGGATTTTGGACAGTGCCTTGAATAAGGTAGGTCAAAAAATAAGTTCTACTAGATTTATAGAATGTCAGGGTTAGAGTGGACCTCAGAAATAATCTAATCCAATCTACTCTTTTTATAGGATAAAAAAGTTCAAAAGGGGAAATAATTTCTAAAGTCACACAGCTAGTTAGGTAGGTATAGCTCTCTACGGGGAAAAGAACTTGATTCTTAAGCTTTCTAAAAGTCATGGCCACTGGTTCCCTACGTGACCTCAGAGAAGTCAACTGAGAAGATGAAAAAATTAGAAGATAGACTTGGGATGGGATAATTAAATAGCTGGTTCTTTTTGTTAGCCCTAAGTCTACACCGTTTCTGGAACCCATTTCTTCTTTTTCCCTGAGTTCTTTACATATCTCAGTTGCCTCAATGGATGAATGGATGGTGAATGCTCCATTGAAAGTTATCACAGAAATCGATGCCACGTTGCATAGGTGATTGCCCAAGTACCTTGATTGACCAAGAAGTAGAGAAAACAGATTCAAGAAGGCCAATATGTTGCTCAAGACTGACAGGAAAAGTCTAGTCTGGCCTCCAACTTCAAACTAGATTATTGTTTACACACTGGGATTTTCAACTCCATCGCGTCTCTAAAGGAACAGACTTTTTTATATCCTTGCCTGGAGAACTTTTTGATAATTATCTGAAACAAAATATCTCCCTTCACTGTAGTGAAACTTTATCTCAAAGCCATTAGAGTGATTCTAGGCTGGGTGGGGGAGGAGGGAGAAATTTCCAGGTTAGGGTTACGCTGCTTCATGTTGTCAAGAGTATAATCTTGGAAAAGAAATGTTGCCTTGAAATGGCGATCCTATGTTTTATTTCTTCTCGCTCAGGTGTACCTAAATGTTTTATGGAAAATAATTACCATATCTTTCAAACGTAAATGAATATTTTTGTATTTGTTTCATATTTGAGGAAACCGAGTCTTTTTCTCTGCCCTTCCCATCTTCCAGAGATCAAATATTTCATTACCATGCCATCTCACCCCATCTCTCTGCCTCAAATTAGATCAACAACCATCCAAATGAGCAAAGACCATCTCCATCTTTCAGAGGGAGAGCTTGAGTGGGGTCCTTTGGCCTTTCTGTCCAGGAGAGAAAAGAACCTATTTCTTTTATCAACATGATTTTCCTCTGTTCTCCTTCTGTCTTCTCAGCTTACTACCCTGAAATCAGCCATGGAGCCAGTGGCCACGATCTTGAGGAAGCTGGACAACTGAGTTCCCTTCCCCTCCTGGGGAGCAATATGAACATTTCACTAGACTGGTCCTAAACAGAGGATTGCTCATGAATAGGGAATTAACCCTCCTGGGAGCTGGATATTATGTGCCTCAGTAGTCAGGACAGCAAACAATATCTCTGTGTGCTTGTGTTTTCCAGCTGTGCTAAAAATAGACCCCAAACTGTGAACCACTGCAGGGCTTTCTCCCATGAAAGTCATTTTGACTCATTAACACCATGTCAGCTCACATCGGACTGAGGCCACTGGGGCTCTAAACTCTAGCAGAGGACACCCTACTCCTCCTCCCAACTGGACGGATGTGGCTCCCCTTCAATAGATGGCTTCCTCAGCTTCAGCTGAGAAATCTGGAGAGACACAAAAGGAGACACTGCCTCCATGGTGTGAAAAGGGCGGAAGAAAAGGGGGGATGCAGGGAGGGGAACCTGGATTCATTTCAAGCATTGTTGATTCAAACCAAGACATCTAAGTGGGACTGGCAGGGAAAGTGAATAAGCCAGCAGTTTTAGATCAAATGTCCCCCGTCTGAGCCCCAATGAGCATCCCCTTGTCCTAACTGAAATTAATTTGTGTTTCCTTGCCTTGACCAGGCCAGTCAATAATTCACGTCATGGGGCATTCTCTTTTCTTCTCTCTCCTCTCCAGGCACTTATTGGCAATTGCTCCTCTGGTGAAGGCCAGGCTAGAGGAAGAAGTCAGACTCACTCTCCCCTCTGTAGCTTCAGTGGTCAGGGATGCTACCCAGGGCCAGGGCTGAGTGTGAGCTCTGCCTCCTTCTGGGAGACAGCGGGGCCCCTGGAGAGGAAGGATACACCAGGGAATATAAGGTGAGGATCTTGACAGTCACTTTCTCCTGTCCAGTTCCAAGTGCTGCCGCACAAAGGAGGTGCCAAATTGTGTCTTTATGCTCCAGTCGATCACAACTTTGAGCTGTTTGCCTGCTTTGAATGAGATAATTTGTCAGACACCAGCTGCTGATCATTCTTTCCTCATGGGCACATTTATTATTATGTTACAATGCGCATGAAGAATCCTGAACATCACTGAAGTGAAAAATGATTAAAATTGTATTTTCACAGAAATTCTGGAGCCTTCATTCTACCAGAGAGTGTCTGTCAGGCAGCGTGTTGGGAAAAGTAATAATCATAATTAGCAAAACAACACATACACACACACACACACACACACACACACACACACACAAAATGCCACCCCCAACCCCCACCCCACCCCCCAGCAATGTGTCAGTGGAAGACTGAGCAGTGCCTTTGTGAACAGACGCAGGAGTTTGGCAATGGCTAGAAACAGGCCTCACTGTCTGTGAAAGAGTTACTGAGGATGGGTTGGCAGGCTAGCTTCTAGAGCGACACCATGTCTAATTATGTACCAGGAGGGAAGAAAAGGTGTAGGTCTGTCTTTCCAGTTCAGAGGGAGAAAAAAAAAATGTGGTGTCCTGTGTATAAGAAACGAACAGGCTGACCTTTTCAGAGCTGCTGAAAGAGAAAACCAGATGTATTCCTCAAGAGTCACTATGACTGAAGGGTGATAAAGGCTTGTATTGTGCACTTGAATAAAGGGAAAGCTAACCAGCAAACAGCAGCTGATAATAGTCAGGCCAGGCTGTGCCATTGTCCGATGCACAAACGTTCAGCATTGGCCCAGACCACCACTGCTGGTGTGTACTGCACACACTATGGTGGCTGTGGGTTTTTTTCCTTTTCCTCCTGTTTGTCTCCCCCCACCCACTGCACCCCCAAAGCTTCACCCTTGTTGCCCCTTTCTAGAAAGTTCACCTGTACCTGTAAGCAATTATGCTCATCCACTCCTAGCTCAAAGTAGGATGAGGGTGTAGTTGTGTTTCCTCTTGGTAACTAGCTCCATAGAAAGGGGGAAATTTCATTGCCGGGATCTGGGTCTGTGAATGGATTGGCTGAGGTGCCCAGCACGCTTCTTTTCTTTGGAGCACAGCCAAAACAAGGAAAGGGTGGGGCGTGGGGCAGCCCAAAGGGGTGGCTGGTGATTTGGAGTAGTTTCTCCACTGGTGGGCTGAAGCCCACTTCTTCATGATTTCAAATAAATACTGTAATGAGTGTGAATGCTAGTTTTGTTTAGTGGAAGATGGGAGGGGGGAGGAGTAAGGAGACAAGAATGGTGAGGAGAAAGGAAGGAAGGAGGTGAAGAGGCCAGTGGAGGGAAACAAGCAAGTTAGACACCTTCTCTGTTCCACATCTGCTCTTTTAATGATAGTTTGACTTATCCCTTCAGATTGTCCCTATAATGATAGTTTGACTTATCCCTTCAGATTGTCCCTGACATAGCCAATGGGAAAGTCAAAAGAGAGAAACCTAGAGGTTTGAAAGAAAAGAGAATAAATCTTCAAAATGGAATAAATGAACTCTTGAAAATTCAGCTCTACTCTGCTTTATTCAACAAGCTGCAAATAAACTAAACTTTAATAAAGTAAATACCATTCTAAATGCTTGAGAGGGGCATGGGTCACTGTTAAAAAACTCTACAGTGAATTATTTATAGAGTGATATAAATAATCATAAATCAATGTAATATTGTAGCATGCAGTTCATGTTACAAAATGTAGCCACAAACATTCCATTCAATTAAACAGCCTTTTGTTAAGTGCTTGTGATATGCGAGGGATTGTGCTGACTGCTGATGGTATAGAGAGAACTGAAACAGTTTTTACCCTCAAGGAGATTATATTCTGCTCAGGTGATCATATAGTCAGACTTTTTTTTTTTTTTTTTTGGTTTGGTGTTGTGATTACATTGGTGCAGGGAAAACTCAATGTGGAAACTCCTTTCTCTGATACAGATAAGTAACTCATCCATAACTTTTGCTGAGGAATAATGCTAGTTAACTGAATTACTCTTTTTTAAGGAGCTAGCAGGTATAAGAGATGAGTTTTCCTGCCTCCAAAAACAATTCTCTTTCTGTTATTACACAATGCCTCTCGTGTACAAAGATAAATAAAGGAAAAACCTATATGAAGTAAAAGACAAGTAATTTCATGAAGTGAAAAACATTAACATATCAGAGGACTAGGAGACCAATTAATCAAGCATCAAGCATTTATTAATTACCTACTATGTGCCAGGGACTGGGAATTCATAAAAAAATTAATGAAGCAATTTTTCCTTACAGGCATCAGGATACTCTGCTCCCCATGGCTACTTCTAGCTTCTCTACCTACCTTCATCACTCAGTAATCTCTCTTCATTTGTGGTCATGCACTTCATCTCTACAACTCAATTAAAATTCTCATGCCCACAGATATCTAGGTCATTCCTTTTCCTTCCTCAATGAGTTTGGTGCATGAATCAATTTTCTCTCCTCTTCAACTTCTGCCCCTTTATAGAAGGATGTTAACATATATATTGACCCTTCCCTCAAATTCCCTAGACACTCAGTCCCCCCATCAATTCACTTCCAGTGACCTACTCCTCTACTGTATCTCAGTCATACACAAAGATGATTAGATAGCTTTGCTATCACACCCAAAGCACTTCATTATTCATGATTTTTGAAATCTCCTTATCCAACCATAATTTGTTGACTTTCCACCTCTCCTTCTGCCTTCTCTTATAAAACTCTTTGTCCATTACATGACCTCTAATATCTTGACCTGTCATTTCTTTCTCCAGGCCATTTCTTCTGCACTTGTCACATTTTCCTCTTTTCTCCATCTTGAACACTTGGTGGACCAATTCAACTCCATACTTTCTTCTTTTCTTGAGTCCCTAGCCTCCTTATTATTTCACTGATTGCACCCTGCCAAGCCTCAGCCTTGAATCACTCCCACCATTTACCATCTTCACTCCTACACACATGCTGTAGAACCAAAGTAGAGAAATTCATGCAACTGTTCTGACTGGATCCACTACAGATTTATGTTACACAGACTCAACTGGGCCCTTACTCCTGCTGAGCTATCCTACTCTTTTTCCTTGACCAACTCATTATCCTGCTCTCCAGTGACTCTTTCAAACCTTTTCTTCCATCCTCAAAAATCTTATGGCTCCTATTTCCTTCGCTGTTTTAATTGACCTCATATTTTTTTTTAAATTAAAGCTATTTACTGTTTCCCTCTTTCTTATCTCCTATCATTCAGATACCTTTTATCTCTTTCTTTACCGTCATCTCTTATGGTGAAGAGGCCTCACACCTGGCCAAGATTAACCCTGCCACTTGAACAACAGACCCTATTCCATTTGTCTCCTCCAATAGATTGCCTCCTCTGTCATTTCTACTCTATCACTTACCTTCAATCTCCTCCTGCCTACCAGCTCCTTCCCTACTTCTTATAAACATATCTATGTCTCCATCCAGAAACAAAGAAATAACACTGGCTAGATCCTTCCATACCTGCTAACTATTGTCCTAAATTTCTTCTGCCTTTTGGGGCTAAAGTCCTTTTGAAGGCTGTCTACAATAGGTACCCTCCACTTTCTCTCCTCTAAATATTTTCCTTCCCCCTTATGATATGGCTTCTGACCTCTTCATTCTCTCAAAACTTTCTTCAAAACTACCAATGATCTCTTAATTACCAAATTCAATGGTCTTTTCTCAATCTTCATTCTACTTTATCTTTTTTGCAGTCTTTGATTCTCTTGATGCCTTTCTCCTCTTTGATACTCGCTTCTTTCTATATTTTTGGGACACCACTCTCTCCTGGCTCTTCTTTTACCCATATGATTGTTCTTTTTCATTCATCTTTGCTGTATCCTCATCCATATCATGCCTTTCAACCATAGGTGTCCCACAGGGTTCTGTCTTGGGACTTTTTCTCTTCCCACTCTATACTATGTTATTTGATTTCATCAGTTCCCATAGATTTAGTTACCATTTCTAAGTTGGTGATTCTCAGATCTACCTAGCCTGACCAAACTTCTCTGCTGACCTCTAATTTCACATCAACTTCTACCTTTCTGATATCTTATACTGAGATGTCCAGTAGACATCTTAAATCCAATATATTCACAGTAGAACTCATTATAGTTCTCCCTAAACTCCCCCCATCTACTATTTCTATTATTATAGAGGATATTGGAGGTAGGAGGACATAGGTGGGAAGAAAATGAGTTCAGTTTTAGACAGCTTGAGATGCCTTTTGGATATTTAGTTTGAATTATCTACTAGTCAGGTAGAGATGTATGACTAGAGCCTAGGGAAAAAATCAGGGATAGATATTTAGATTGATGATGATAATGAAACTCATAGAAACTAATGAGGTCACCATGTGAGAGAGTGGAGAGAGAATACAAAACTCAGGACAGAGCCTTGGAGAGCACCCACGAGGGACTGTGAGAGACTAGAGTAGAGGGGGAGGTAAAGAGGAATGAGAACAAGAGCCTTTTTGAAATAGAGAGAGTCAGAAGAGGGAGCTCATGGTGAATGGAAAGGACTTGTGGAAGAGGGGCACTTGAGCAAAAATTGAATACAGATACACAGATGAGGAGAAAATTCATTACAGTCATGATGGACAGAGACTGGAAAAAGTATGTAAATATAGAGGCAGAGATAGAGATTGATGCATATAGACACATACATACATATGTATATGTGTATATGTATACACATAAATATATGTAGATGACTTATGTGTGTATATATACAAATATACACACAGAAAGACATTTTGTTTGTAGTTTATTTGTTCACTCTTATTTTTGTAATATCAAGTTACCAAAATCTAGAATCACTGAGACTTTGTAAAGGACATCCCTGGGGGTTACAGAGAATTATAATAGTTCACAGGCATTTAGCAACATTCATTTTTGGAAGGAATTCTATTGGTCTTAAGGCAATGACTTCTATCCAAGTTTGGGGCACTAGAAAAAGAAATGGAAAGGTTAGAGATAGATATGAGTGCACAGATTTGAGAGTGAGAGGATACAAAATAGGTATCTAACAAGAATGGGCTAAGGTTGAAACTAGGCTAAGTTAGGTGGGATAGCTACTAAGAATGCAATCAAGACAATATCTTTCTTTCCACAGCTTTTCTCCAGCAAATTGGAAAATCTCATTTGGAATTTACATTCTAATCCTGTTCTTTAGTAATCCCACCTCCACTCTTTACACAGATGGAAATAGAAAGAGGTGACTTTAGATATGAGGTCCCAACAACCTTCTAACTTTGAATGTTTGTCCACACTTCTTTTTAGATGCTGATGAGTTTTGCTAATAAACCACAGGGCCAGGAACAATGATTTTATCTAAACCCCCAAGTTCATGACTCAGTATTGGGTAGGGGAGAAGCTAGCCTTTTGGACAACAAATTTCTCTGGTTTTACTTCATGATGGAAGCTAAGCTAATTAGCAAGAGATCCATAATTTCTTAAATATCCATTATTTCTGAGACTATATCAAAGACTATTATTTAGAATGCCTTTGAACCTGAGGAGAGAGAATAAAATTAGGAAATGAGACAATAACTGAAATTGTTGGAGGTCATTGTTATCCCCAAATGTACCTGAATGGCACTGTATCACACACACTTGTATACTATAGCACTATATTTTGAATAAGTGATTTTCTTAAAAGTGAAGTTCATCCCTAGATGTCCCCTTGAGATGACTATTGAGCATTTATCTTGGGATAGCTTTATCTTGGGAACATTTTCTTTCCCATGCCAGAAAACCCCAACTTCTATTTCTAGAATGTTCCCAGTCTAAGCCACAAACAAATATCCTCAGACAGTATTTGCTTCATATATTTTATAATTAGTTTGAGAAGTCAGACCATGGAATGATTTGGATATTTTATCCTACAGAGAATGAGAACTCCTGAAGGTTTGGGGTTCAGGGAAGTGGCATGATTATAACTATGCATTTTTTTCTTCTTTTCTGTGCTATTCATGCAATTCAGTGGACTTCAAGATCAGCATACTTACAAATGTGGTAGTTGGTAGCAAAGTAAAAGAAAAACTCAGCTAATTAATAATTTGTGACCTTGAGGAACTCACTTAACTCCTCTAAGATAAGGTTTCTCCATCTATAAAATGAGAGAATTGGACTAGGGTCCCTGCTAACTCTAACTCTATGATTCCAGGAATTCTAGATTCTATGATTTTTTGTCGGAGAATAGAGAAATGAGACAGTAAGATTAATTAGGAGGTTATTACACAAGATAATGAGCGCCTGGATAAGGATGATAGCAATGGTAGTGATAAGAAGGATGTGACTTATTATAGCAGGGGAAATTGATAGGACTTGGAAACTGATTGGAGAATGAAGTAAAGGGATGAGGGTGGGAATCACCATTGACTATGAGGTTTCAATACTGCGTGATTGGTTTAATATTGGTTTTGTCCATAGAAACAGGAGAGGAACAATCTGTTCAGTTCTGGATATGATTATTAGGAATATCAGGGAGAAATATCTAGTGCACATTCAGAAATTAAAGGTTAGAGTTCGGTGGACAAAACGTTGCTAGAAATATAGATATGAACACTATCTGCATAGAGGTGATAATCAGTATATAGATGAAAGCTCCAAAAGATAAATTCTAAGGAAAAGAAAGCCAAAGACAGAACCTTGGGGGAAGGGAGAGGCAATAATTACAGTTTGAGGGATAGGAGGAAAAAGAGAAGACATTGAAGGAAGTCAAGAAGGATTAGTAAGAGAATAGGTCAACCAGGGGAACTACTCTCATGGAAGTCAAAGGCAGGGCTGGGGGAGTGGAATCAACAACGTTAGATGATGCTAAAAAGGGCCTAGGAAAATGAAGCCTGAGAAGTCATTGAATTTGACAATTTGGACAGATGGGAGAAAAATGTTTAAAAGCTAGACTGTAGGACACTGAGAAGGGAGTGGGTGGAGAGACTGCAGAAACCTTCAGTGTGTGAGCATCATTTCTTAGATGATTGGTAGTGAAGGGAAGAAGTTATATAAGAAAATAGATTGAGAGAGGAGCAGGACAAAGGGAAGTTCTCTGTTTCCCAGGCCAGCAGGTCATAACAAATGAAAGATGCTATTTACCAAACTCCTAGAGATTCAAGTCTTCAAGTCACTGGGGAAAGACCCAAGAGAACGTTTTCTTCTATGGGTGAAAGTCTCCATCTTTTTTAGTTTTAAGGTTCAGTCTAGGCTAGCCTATATAGATCCACCCAAAGAAGATAGGAAATAACTTCCCAAAGTCTCTGAAGATGTTTCTCTCTAAAGATGCTTCAGAAGAAAATCAAAGAGTGCAATACCCTTCCAGAGGTACCGACTTCCTCAAGTTTCTCCACCTAAAAGGAGAACTGGGGAGAGGAGATTAAGAGGTCTGGGGGACACTAATATCTATCTTTCTGGTAGGCCAAAATGCAGATACATGCGAAGTGAGAATTATGGGGAAATATTCAATTCTTAACTAAAACAAAGCATATTAAATAGCATTCATAAGAATGTACATATAAATTCGTGGGAAAGAAGAATCTTGAGTGAATAGCTTTCCAAGGACTTGCTGCATCTTGCTCTTTGAGTGGGTATTTCTTGACTATTTCTAAGAGGCAGACATTAAAACCTGCAGCATAGTCATTTAGAATTTCAAAGGTTTCTTCTTCAGGGGGTAGAATACAAAAGGCACCACAGTTATTCACATAATGCTGGGATGGTGGGAAACAGCAGCATGCCATTAAGTAAGACTGTGCTGCCAACCTTTATGGAGAAGGCTAGGAGCTGCTCTGCTAAGAAAAAGAAGACACCTCATTATGGTTGTCCTTTTTATTTTTTAAAAAAGATTATTATCATTATGACTTTTTTTGCAGATTCATTTGCTTATTCTCTCTAGGTTGGGTGAGTTCAAGATGGAAGAGACAATTTTTTACAAGCAGTTCGTGGATCATTAAAGAATCTGAAAACATTGAAAATTCAGTACACAGCTTCATTCTCTCTCTCTCTCTCTCTCTCTCTCTCTCTCTCTCTCTCTCTCTTTCTCTCTCTCTCTCTCTCTCTCTCTCTCTCTCTCTCTCTCTCTCTCTCTCTCTCTCTCTCTCTCTATCCTTCCCTCCCTCACCCCTTTTTTGCTGAGAGCTTGTGGGTGTCAATCACTGGTGAGAGCAAACAGCACAATCAAAACCAGGAGGCTCCTGGATCAAAGCAGATGCTTTTCACTACTGTCCTCCAACAGTTCTCCCCCCTTGGATTTAAATACAGTAATAAGCTAAGTGAAATGGGTGGAAGGAAGAAACAAACTCAAGCCTCACATATGTAAAGCATTCCCTCCTCCAACATATTATTACATGGCATTTCCCAGTTCCCCCCTTCTCTTTGTTGATAAATTACATGAGATGAATGCCGCAGATCTAAGTTTGAAAGCCAGGAGCCAAGGCTGCCTGCAACAACTACAAGCAGACAACATTGTCTCTGAACCTCTATTGTTTCTATTTCGGGAGCACATTGAGTGATTAGTTTGGGTAACAGTAACATCACATTACCTTCTACAGGCTGGAAATGTCTTTTAAAACTGAGGCAACACTGAAGCCATGTGATACAATACTGTAGACAGAGCCAAGTGGAATACATCAAAGAGAGCCTTGATGCAGATGTTTCATGCAGAAGAAAATTAGGTCAGAGACCACTTCAATTTCAGCTTCTGCCAGGCTTGTTTGAGAGCTTCCAGTGAATTCCTAATGAATAGCTTCTAGGGCACTTTTCTCTCATTCAGTCACAAACTGCCACAGCCAGATGAGCTTTCCGTGTGGAATCTTTTCTCATTATTTAAAACTGCTACTTTGTGTTCTGACATTCTAGAACCCTTCCCAATGCACCACTACCAGAGTTCTGCCTGAAACAAGCAAATTTTAAAAAATACACTAAATCAACTGATATTGTGCAATTTCTCTGTCTTTTTCACTCATACACAGACCCCTTATCACATATAGCTATAATGTTTATCTATCTATCTGTCATTTTTCTATCAGTCTATCTGTCTGTCTATCATTTTTCTATCAATCTGTCTGCTATCTATCTTTCTATCATTTTTCTATCAGTCTATCTCTCTATCATTTTCTATCAGTCTATCTATCTATCTATCTATCTATCTATCATTTTTCTATCAGTCTGTCTGTTTATCTATCTATCTATGTATCTATCTATGTATCTATCTATCATTTTTCTATCAGTCTGTCTATCTATCTATCTATCTATCTATCTATCTATCTATCTATCTTTCTATCCTCAAAATGTTTTAATACTCCCTAACATCCTTTATTTGCCCTTACATCCCAGCTGACTCACAAAGGGCTGTCAAGGGCATTCTCAAATGCAGTACTTTCCGAATCTTACTCTACCTTTGAAGAGACTGAGTGGACAACAGAAGTCCAAAGTGCTTTGTTGATTCCTTGCAGGGTGTGTGAATGTGGATGTGTATTAGTATAAAAAGCCTTCTCCCTTCCTTCCCCTCTGAAAAGAACAGAGAAAGAGAGTCTGACCTCAATGGAAGCAATTGATGCCTCTTTCTCCTGCCCAATGAATCTCACACTATCTGGTGGATTTTGAATGTTTTAATTTGGGGCAACTTGGCACTTTTGTTTTTCATGGGATCACTGCCCTGCCTTTCCTGTGGTTTCATATGGACTCTCTCCGAGGTAAGGGAGAGATTCCCTTAATCAGTGCACAGAAAAAAGTTGCCAGAACCTAAATCCTAGGAATGTATTTGGAAGAGAGGAGACAGAGAGATGTTTGAGCATGCTGTAGGTCTCAAAGACCTCCCTGGATCTGAGGATCTGATGACATTCCAATTTCCTGTGCAGCCTTTTCACCCTAACCTCTCCCCAAATATTTCTCTCCTCCCCAAATCCAAATATGGCAGCCAAATCTCAATCTTATGTGATTGTAGTCTTTCAGTATTATTCTCTCTTCCTTTCCTCTAAAGCAGTGGAGCTTTAATTAAGCATAGTGCTCAATTCTAAGACCTACAAACTGGAGATGGCAAGAATTCTGGAATGCCACTTAAAGCCTACCTCTATATCAACTCAGAGTAGTTACCTGTCAAGAAGGTTTATATTTTCTTTGTGGGCTCTTTAAAAAATGAAAGTGTCTTTGTTGAAAATCCGTAGACTTGGTCTCTCCCTTTTTCTTCTTTTATTCTCAGATCTTGCACAGGTACACAAACAAACTAGATTAAAACTTCCTTAAGAAAGAATCCTTCTTTTGCATGGTTGATAAATTATACCCACTTGGTAATAGCTACTGAGAACTGTAATTTACATTTCTAATAATTATGAGAAGAGGTGATGATGATGATATTATATATTAAATCCACATCTAGGAATTGGCTGCTTTTAAGTCAGAGATTTTTTCCTCATCCATTTGGTCATGACCCTGCTGGCTAAAGGTACAGGTCTCTAATAGTTCATGTGGAACACATGGATAACTTTGGCCCTTTAAATTTATTTTTCAATGAAAATTAGAATGGAGAGAAATAATTATCTTTAAAGATAGCTATGATCAGTAGAATTCCTAGCTAGGAGAGTCCAAATAGATATTGAGGTTCAAAGCCTATATATCTGTCTGTTTTTCTTTCACATGGATACCATTAAGAAGTATGAAAGACTATTTCTTCCTTCAAAAGGAAGAGATATAGAAGTTCACATTGTTACACAGAAACCTATCTTACTTCTTCATTTCCTTCCCAATATTTCCATTTGAAATATCCCTTTGATATTTTGACCTTGACTTGGTCTTTAGTTTAGCCATGCATATGGCTGCCCACTTAACCTTTTTTTTTTTTTGACTTGGATCCTGTTTCTCTAACATTTCAGGTCTGCTGATTCCCTTCCTCAGTGGCTCCTGGATTGGTTTGTAGCTTGATGCTCTTTCATCTTCACTCTCTCTTCTGACATTCTAGTTCCCTCCCCTCCCTATTTGCCCATTCTAGTTGCTTATCTGCATAGAAAGAAATTAATAAAATAATAAATGTAGTATGGAAGAAAGAGCACCAAAGCTGACAGTTACAGATTTACCAGACTGATTTTGATTAAGTCAAATAGTTTCAGTCTACTCCTCTGAAAAAAGAGGTTGATAATAGGGAATGCATCTGTGATATGGCTTTTGGGAACTCTCAGATGAGAAAATTCCTTCTATCAGTGCAAGATCTTGTGTTTTCCTAGCTTTGAGGCCAACTCTTTATCCACTCTACCATTCCATAGGCCTTCCTGAGTCACAAGATATGGTCACCATTTGCTTGGTAATTCACTTGCTCACTAAGATGTAGGACCAGGTAGTAGCTAATAACACCTAACTCCCAGAGTCTTCATGAGAATCAAATAAGATAATAACTGTAAAGTGCTTAGCACAATGCCTGTCACATAGTTAAATGCTATAGAATTGTTGCTTATTATTATTATTATTATTATTATTATTACTATTACTATTATTACTGTATAGCCATGGGAAGGGAACAATTTTCCATCGTACTAAAAACAGATAGGCCTAAGCAAAAAAAGATTTTGTAGCTTTATTTTAACTACCCTGAGCTGGGTGATCAAACTGCCAAACTTCTGCTTTGATTCTCTAGATTGTAACTAAGTAGATTTGTGGTGGCCAAATTCCACAGATTGTATGGTGTGTGTGTGTGTGTGTGTGTGTGTGTGTGTGTGTGTGTATAAACCATTGAGAAAAATTATTTCTCTCTATGTATGTTATGTATGTTTCTATCTCTCTGCCTCTATCTTCATTGCTCTCCTCTCCCTTTCTCCTTCCCTTCTTTCTCTCTCTCTCCCTCTTTCTATCTTCCTGCCTCTTTTTTTTCTGTTTACATCTTTGTCTCTCTTTTTCTCTTGCGTACATTCGCACACTCATGTATTTATATATGTAATCTGGGTGTATGGAAAAAGTCACATACTCAGTGGCATATTCCAGTTGATTCTATTTATATTCCTAGGTTTCTTATCTCTGGTTAATTCATTTCTGTATGATTCTGAAATAACCATTTGGAATGTAAAACAATAGGAATCAGCTAATTATTTTCACCATGCAACCTCAAAAGATTTAGGAAGCTTATTTGATCAACAAATTAACCAACTGTTTTGCTACCACTTAGACACAGGCTCAGTCATCCAATAGTCAAATATTGATAGAACCCTCAAAAGTTAGCTATGTCTTAGACATTGCCACTTTCATTTCACTGGAAAGACAAAAGACTTATAAAGTCCACTGTTACATATTTAAATACATCAATGGATCTTTCATTCATGTGGAAATTTCCTCTGTGAGTTCAAATAGCAAACTACCCATCCTGGCCAAGCTAGCTTAATTTTTATTCATGTTTTAATGTGGATTCCCAATGGAGTTAACCACTCACCATACTGGAGATCTTCCCCCAGGTTTTTATTCCATAATTTGTTGTTTTCACTAAGGATGGTCATTGGTTATCTTTTGGCTATTATAAATGATCACCTCAGAACTCAATCTGATCATGCAATAACAAGGCAATATTATTTATGCCCCTTCTTGCACAAGTGATATAGGTTAAGTGTGTAGCCTACTTAGTATTTGTTTCTCCATGACCTTTTTGTACTCTACACAACTTTGATTCTTTGAAGATTGTGGAGTTTCAAGATTCATATACATATAATTTCACTAAAAGAATTATGGAGTTAAAGAGCTGATTTGTTGTTGCAGTTGTTGCTGCTGTAGGGAATGTTGGTAGTGTTCAAAAGTAAAATAAAACAATGTGCGGTTCCTCAAATGTAAACTACCTCACTTTCTTCCTCCTATTCTTCTTCTTCACCATCAGCAGCAGCAGCAGCAGCAGCATTTAGACAGTGCCTACTATGTGTTAGGAATTGTGCTGAGTACAAATATTTTCTCATTTGATCCACAGGTATTGCTGTTACCCTTATTTTATAGTTAAGGAAACTGTGGCAGCAAGAGATTAAGAAGTGACTTACCTAATGGCCGCCTAGGAAGTGTCTGAGGCTAGATTTGAATCCAAATCTTTTTGACTCCAGTCCCAGTGCTCTATCCATTGCAACATGCCACAGTGTCTAATATACACACTCATACACACACATGAGTACTGCATGTGTGTATATATATGTATCTGTATACATATACACACATACATACACAAATTTGCTCTAGTTTATATATCTGTCTACTCTATCTGGAAGGTACTTCTCATCTTTATTTCCAAAATCCCTTATCTTCTTGTGAAGAGTATATACTTCAGGTGCTATTTCCTGCCTGAGATCTTTCTTCATTACCCTAGTTGTTAGCACTTTCTTCTTGAAATTCCTTTTAAAAAACTTTGAAAGTGGGAGCAGCTGGGTAGCTCAGTGTTTTGAGAGTCAGGCCTAGAGATGGGAGGTCCTAGGTTCAAATCTGGCCTCAGACACTTCCCAGCTGTGTGACCCTGGGCAAGTCACTTGATCCCCATTGCCTACCCTTACCACTCTTCTGCCTTGGAGTCCAAAACAAAAGGTAAGGGTTTAAAAAAAACCCTTGAAAGCAACATGGTATAGTAGATAGAGAGCTAGCCACTGAGTTGGGAAGAAAAGGTATCCAGTTTCTTTCTGTCACATATGATCTGTGACTCTGGGAAAGTCACTTAACCTTCCTATGGCCCCAATAACTCTCTAAGACTATGTTGTAAAGAATGTACTGAAATGCATTGATTAAGGAAGTTTCTCATTAAAAGCTCTATGAGAGCTTAACATTCAATATTACCGGTTCTTTAAAAAAATGAAAATCTTCTGTATATACTTTTCAATTACTTATCTATAAACTGTTTCACATTCCTCAACTCTTTCAACAAAGCCTTGTGGTGTGTAAAATTTTTATTGACTTAAATTCAATTGGATTGGATCAAGACAGACTTCTTTGGAGTCCCATAAAATATGATATTGAGTTTCAAAAAATCTGGGCATTTTCATCTTCCAACAGGAGAATTTGGAGGATCTCAGTAAGTGGAGGAAATCACTTTTCCATTTGGTTCTAGGACATCATAATGGTGAACTGCACTGACAAAAATGCATCTCCTTGCTTTATTGTTGAACACAGCTGAGTTAAAACCAGGTAAAGTGAAAGCAATGACAGAATTGGGGGTAGGGCAGGGTTGGGGGTGGGGAAGAGAGCCAATCTAAGAATTCATCCCTAAACAACTAAAACATCTGCAACAATGAATTAACAGTTCCACCTGGGAAGGTCTTCCATATTAAATGAGTGTTTTCATATTAAGTAGCTTTGTGATGGATGCTTCACAGGAAACACTGACATTCAGAGTCAAATAGAATAATTCTTTTCTCCTCAGACCCTGCTCTTGGCAGTTGGTGAATCTATTATTGTATGAAGTACCAACTTCAACTTAACCCAGGCTACCTGAACCCATCAGCTCTGATTGCTTCAGGGTAATTTTAGCCCTTTTTCCTTTGCAGAAGGTGGGTCTACATCACAAAGGGGACTTTTCTCTTGGGTCTTTGTTATGACTCAAGGTACTATTCATTCTGGTGAGACTTTAAAGGGCTCCTAGAATATTTTGTGAAAGACCTTGGCCAAATCATTGGGACCAGCTGGAAACCTTTGACTGCTGACAAACTGATTTATCTCTCCATAGCATTAGCTACCTCATAAAAGTTAAATATGTTTTTTTATAGGGGAAAAAAGCCTTCACCCATGAGGAATGGTGTACAAACAGACCTTTACTATCATTCTTTGAGGGAGGTGAACAGTGAGAAGGGAATGCTCTTATGGAAAACCTAGAAGGAAAGATAAAATGAAATATGTTCTTTTTAGGGTCAGAAGACAAGCCATGTGACTCTAGACAAGTCATTTGATGTCTCTGGGCTTCAATTTGCTCATCTGGAAAATGATACAGTTGGATACTCTAAGGTAGCGTTGAGAAGCAGCGCAACATAAAGGAGTGTTTGCTGGAGTTTGAGTCAGGAATATCTAAGCCTAAATCACCTCTCATACTTTCTAGCTATGTGACCATGAGCAAATGACTGTAATCTCTCTGACCCTTAGTTTATTTATTTAGTACAATGAAAACTATGCCTGTAATAGTCACTTCATAGGGTTGTCATGAAGTTCAAATAAACCATCTAGAAAACTTTTGAGAACAATCAGTTAGGATTAGATATGTGATTGTGATCCCATGAGTTCTTTAAATAAATGCAAAGCATCAGAGTCTAACCTGACCTTCCCATATGAGATAGGAGAAGTAGCACAGAGGTATACGAATGTATATACAACATCAGATAGTTATATTAAGGCAAGATCTGATAGCATACAGATTCCTGTCTTCTTTGGCAAGGCAAAGTCAATGGAACTGAGGAAGGGTGCTCTTTCCTGGTGTAGTGAATGAAGGTCATCTTACAGGGTTTTTTTTTTATTTTTGCTTCTTTTAATCAAATGCTTGGTTATTAGATTAGGTTACTTAGCCTGAGAATACCTGAGCCAAACAGAGTGTGAGAATCATTCCATTCTGCCTCGTTAGAGATCATTTCTATTTTGTGAATTGCCTACAGCTAGTTTTAATACCTGAATGTTATAGGAATAATGTTGAGATACTGAATAAAAGGATCTCACAGGTCAAACTAACATCACAAGCCTAAGGATCTGACTAGTCATTTCTGAGCTATGTTGTTTCCTAATCTTATTTCTCCACCAAAAATCATATTCTGATACTTCATCATGAAGAAGACAAACCTGGATTCTCCAAAGTATGCTACAGAGCAAGAGCTCTGGCAGTACTACCAAGTGTGGGAGACTTTGATTATGTGCCTTGAAGGAGATTCTGTATCCGTCATTTGAGGACCAATCTAAGTAAGTAGGGGCCCACCATCTGAAGGTGAGTGCGAGGGTAATGGATTTTTTCTCTCAATTTCACAATCCCCATCAACAAAGGAAGAGAGGGGTTGTAATCTGTGCCAGGAGTAAGGAAATTGTGGGTCTTTGAAGTATTAAAGTTAACACTTTTGAGAGACAAATCCACATATGAAGACAATATTGATCCACATGATTAGCAATAAGCTGATATCTTGATAATGAGTAAATGGAATAACATATTTCCAGAAGAGTTAAACTTGCAGCTGACTCAAGGACAAAGAAAGATGCATGGTGAGTATGAGATGGTTGGAGCATATATGCTGACATCTATAGGAAGTAACATAAAAAAGCAAATATCAAGAGTATAACTGACTAGACTAGATAAGGAAGTAGGTAGGTCATTAGTAATTGTGAGGAGTGGTAGTTGGAAAGCCCTACAATAATAAACATGAAATGTCTAACATCAAAAGAAGGTCCTCAGAATACTGACTAGGGACGAATTTATGGGAAAATGTGCACAAGAATCACCTAGCATGGCTGGGTGGATGAGCTGCTATCTGCATCAAGGGAGGAAGTAGCCTCATCAATGGGAATACTATATCCATCCTATTTTTGACTATCAGCAAATATTTATGACATGTCTGACCTGGGGAAGCTAAGGGGTACAAAGATATTAGAAGAGGGGAGTCTAATCTCAATTTTTGTTACTAACTTGATATATCATCTTACGCAATTGTCCTCAACATATTAGGCTTAGTTTCTTCATCTGTAAAATGCATATTTTTGGACTCCAAGATCTAAGATCATCTACATCCTTGCAAATGAGACCTTGCAAATAAAGGTACTGGCCCTGTGGAACTCCCAGGTGGGGAAGAGTTCCTTTATAAATGCTTTGCAATTTAAAGTTTTAGACAGTTGCCTGGAACAGTGATAAGAAAAATATCTTATCCAGTGTCCTATAGCCAGCAGGTATCAAGAGGCAAGATTTGAACCCAGGTCTCCTTGGTACTAAGGCAATTTATTTACTACACCATACTGCCTCTAAAATAATTCACTTCACTTTGCAGAGCTTAAAGTATTATAGAAATCTCACTATTTTTACAGCTCCAACAATCTACAGATCTGCAATTTCTACAAGTAGGGCTGAAAAAAATCAACAGATATAATTTGCAATTTCAAATGTAATTGAAAGAGCCCTGGAAATATAGTCAGGGAACCTGAGTCTGACTCTTTATTGCTTATTACCTGTGTGACTTTGGACAAAGTACTTAAACTCTCTGGGCTGTTTCCTTTTCTAATGTCCTCTGACCCAACGCAGATCTGTGTAATAAATAGTTGACCTGCCTATGAGAAAGATTTATTAGATTCTTTCACATGCCATTACAAGGAAAAGAATGGAGCCTTGCTGATCTGCTTTTGTCTACAGTGAGGAAATCAGGGTGGTACTCTGGAAATAGTACTGATTCTGGAATGAGGGAAATTGGGTTGATATTCCACAACCAAGGCTCATTTACTGTGTGACTTTAGGTAATTCATTTAATTTCCCTATGTTTCAGTTTCTTCATCTGTACAATGAAGGGGCTAGAGAAGATGGCCTTTGAGGACCCTTTGAGTTCTAGAGTCTGGATTACTGAAGATTCTCAGAGATCCCATTATAAAGATTATAAAGTGAAGAGGAAAATTGTATATTTAACCTCAGAGTGAATACACTAAAGATATTCTAGAAACCAGCTCCTTCATTTTCATGTGGTATCTAAAATCCCCAAGGCCTACCAGAGAGGAGGTATTTTTCAAAAGCTCCAGTCAACTGGTTGCTTGAGAGATGGGGCACAGATTTCTTGCAGAGTCTCAGATGGTTGCTAAGTACTATTAAGTCAACAGTTGGCTTCTTGCCTGACTCTTAATCTTTTCACCATCTTGCTTTTAAAGAAGGTGACAAAGAAGAGACATCAATCATTTCATTGTAAAAAGACAATGGGGGCTCTCCTTATGCCTCTCCTCCCCCCAGCTCTCCTGTAGGCCTTTTGCCCCCCCTGTGCCATCAGAATCCTCACCACATGCAGACCATTTTGTAGCTGGTTGGAGCTTGTACCTGTACAGGACCTATGAGGACATTTGATTATATTTATGTAAAATGTTAATGATTCCAACAGATTCCTCTCTCGCTTATTGAGTTCAAGCAGCTCATTGTGTACCAAGGGAGCAAAGGATAGGGAAGAATCTACCAAAGCTCCAGTAACCCAAAACACTGCAACAGAGACTTTATTGATTTGCTCTAATGCATTAGGAAGTAACAGGAAACTTGAGGAAGGTCATGGCAAATAGCATTGAATGGCACATATCTTTGCTTTGTCAAAGGAAACACCATTTAAGACAGCTGAGAAGAACACCACCAGGGAGAAAGGAGGAGGCTGCACATAAGAAGGAAGAAATGGAGTTAATAATGATGTGTCACATTCAAAGGTTTTCCCATACCATGGGAACTAGAGTCATAGTGAACTAGCATCTCCCTTCATAAACAAGAGCAAATTTGAGGAAAGAAGGAATCTGGACCTGTAGTCAGTCTGGAAACAAATAGGAAAAATGAAGCTCTAATTTCTGGACCTTTGTTCTAGACTTTGTTTCCTCAGTGGTTTACTTTGTTTTTTTTTTTTTTTAAACCCTTAACTTCTGTGTATTGGCTCTTAGGTGGAAGAGTGGTAAGAGGGCAATGGGGGTCAAGTGACTTGCCCAGGGTCACACAGCTGGGAAGTGTCTGACGCGGGCTTTGAACCTAGGACCTCCCGTCTCTAGGCCTGACTCTCAATCCACTGAGCTACCCAGCTGCCCTGGTTTACTTTGTTTGGGGATGGAAGCCATCACTTAATTTATACAGAATCACAGAATCATGAGGCTGGAAGGATTGCCTTCTCCATCCTACTGCATTTGTTCAACAATCCTGGCTGGAACAGTAAAGTTCTAGAGCTATATCTAGGTTAAAATCCAGAGGACTATTCAAAAGGAAGTTTGCAATCAAGAGAAATAGTGGAAGACTGGAATAAGGCCTATATGTCAGGCTTCTTCAGAGTTAAGTGAGATTATACTCATTTCATTCAACCTAGAAGTGTATTGTGTATAGAGTTCACGAATCCATAAATGTTTACTAATCTCCCACTATACGCAAAGGAAATCATGTACTATGTAAAAAAAAGCAGTAAACTTTGAGTCGCATTTTAGTTTCTTGTTTTTGTTCTGCTAAGGACTGCTGGGATGAACTTGGGAAACAAAGTGATGAGTCAATAGGCATTTACTGAGTGCCTGCTGTATGAGAGTTGCTGCACTAAATTCTGGGGATTCAAGACAGAAGTGAGTGCCACTGCCATCAAGGCACTTACAGTGTATCAGGGGAGATGACATGTCCACATATAGGTATATACTAAAGCAGAGCCTCAAAGTAACCTTGGAGGGGAAAACATTAGCATGTGAGGGTGGGAAGCAGAAAAAAAAAAGCCTTCTGGAGAAGGTGGAATGTGACCTGAGTCTGGTCTAATAGGTGGGAGGAAAGATGAGAATTCTAGGCATTGGGAACAGGCAATCAAAAGGCATGGAAATAAGACATGGATCGGGTATGGATCACCATATGTGAGACAAAGAAAATTAGTTCGGTTGAATCAATTAACCAGTCAACATTTATATTAACTATACTATATGTAAAACATTTTCCTAAGCCCTGGGGATACAAAATGTTACAAAAGACAGTCCTTACCCTCAAGGAACTTACAGTCTAATGGGGTAGGTAACATATAAACAAGTAATAGTTAAAATTAATTATATGTATGTAGGATGAGTTACATACATATATATGTACTAATAATTATATATTATACAAATTATATAAGGAAGGAAATAATTAACAGAATGAAGACAGTAGAATTAAAGAAGATGGGTAAAGTCTTCATATAAATGAAGAGATTTTACTTGGGATTTAAAGAAAGCCAGGGAAATCAATAGGTGGAATTGAGGAGAAATGGGGAAAGCCAGAGAAAAAGCCCAGAGCTGAAAGATAAAATATCTTGTTTAAGAAACAGCCAGGGGACAAGTATCATTGGATCAGGTTACATGTCAAGGAATAAAAAGCAAGAAAACTGGAAAGGCAGGAGAGAGCTAGGTTGTGAAGGGCTTTGAATGATAGATGGAGAATTTTGAGTTTAATTTTGGAGACAACAGCGAGCTAATGTTTATTGAGCAACCAAGTGGCATGATCTGAACTACACTTTAGGAAAATCACTTTGAATGTGTGAACAAAGTTATGTGTAAGTAGACTAGAAATATAAGAAGTGGAGCTGGCCATGAATAGCTTTGAAGTAAAAGAGTTTCACTATGCCTTAGTGGAACTTTTTGAGCACCTTATGAAGAAGATAGAACTTCTAGTAACCATCGAGCTGAAAGTAAAGGATCTGGGTACAAGCTAGTGAACAAAAAGGCAAGAGTAATGGAGCAACCACAAAGCAAATGACTGCCTACAAAGTGAATGATGATGGAGAGGACAATCTTTTAAATAAAACAGTAAAGGAAGGTTGGCCTTGATGAGGAGAAGGGCCATTTCATCTGGGCTTTATTCTTAGCTATTTCTCATTGTACAACTATGTGACCAAAAGTAAGTCACTTTGTCAATCTGGATCTCAATTTCCTTCTCTGAAAAATAAGAGGAATGGCCAACCTAGTCTCTAATTGGTCTTCTTGTTCTAACATCCTATCCCTTTGGTACACAATTCAAAGAATTAGAAATTTGGAAGCATCTGAATGACAATTAGACTTTTTACATTTCATCCAAATGTTCAATATCATGTCCAGAGTCTATACAAATACATTGATTACAGAATTCAAGACATTTAAATGGATTGTTTGTAAACTATAGATGCTATTCAACAGCATATGTTTGGTTGATAAAGATTGTGACTAGCCCCAGATGAACTTCTCTCCTTTATCTAGGTTTGTTTAGCAGTAATAGGAAGTATCTGGTAATGAGTTCCAGTAAGTTTGATTCTTCAAAAAGTTTTAATATAGTCAGTTCAGGACTCACTTAACAATTTCATCCATGTCCTCTCACTTGGTGGTTTCTCAAAGAAACTAAATTCTAAATCAGATCTAAAATAATGGATAGCATTCCTCATGCCTTCATTAGATAGTAGAATAAATATTTTCATAGATTCAAATTCGCTGTAATTATATGATAAATCACAATGCCCAGTGCATGAATAGCTTTTCAAAATGAAATATTCCTGTGAGGGTGGGGGAGTGGAGGAAAGGAGTATAAATGTTGTTTAACTAACCATAAAGGGGAAAAATTGATGAAGAATACTCTTTTCCCAAACTTCGATATACAATTGAATGAAGAGTCATTGAGTTCACCATCAGTAAAAGACACTGAAGAGTTACAAGGTTAGACCCTGAATTAGATCTTTAAAATGGCAAGTCATGGATTGCATTAGGAAAATCAAACTGTTCTTTGAGAAATCCCAGGATGTTTCCTGAAACAAACAAAGATTTAAACACAAATATTCTTCTAAAGATGCTATATGATGATGGTTTCTGGAAAAAAGCCCATAAATTTTAGGTGTTCTCAAAAGCAAAGAAGTATGATGGGAATAATTAGCTATAGCAAGTTATCAGTAATGAATCTGGATGTAGGGAGTAGCTTGAAAGTCATCACCCAGGGAAAAGGATATGGGTTGGTCAAGGAGAGGTAACAAAAGATAGCAGATAGAAAGTAGGAGTGCTGTCCTCTTACTGATTTAATCTAAAAAAGACCTAGAGGAAGTCTTCTAATCATGTTGGGTGGGATTTCCTTTTATGAAAGAACATAGCAAAGAGATGCAAAGAATGAGAGTATGTATTGAGCTCTGCACCACTGGAGACAGTTCTCCTAACAATGAAATCACAGATTCATTGAAGTACCGGTATCCCTTCTACATGTGATTTTGATTATGATTTTGATATATCATAGGTCAGCATAAGAAATTAAATGATAATCTTGGGAGAGGCTTATGGAAGCTTCATATGACATAGGAAGGCCAGCAGATGATACAGAAAAACACTTAGAAACTCAGAAATGCATAAAATATATGCGTAGTACTGTATAATGTCAACTGATTTTCTCTTTATACCATAAATATACACAATTTCTTTTGCAAAGTTAAAATACATAAAAAGTTTAAGTTTGCAAAAAGAATATGAAAGCAAAAAAATTTATGTGGCTTTTCCAGCTCTCATTACACCCCTAAACCCCACAATATGGAAGGGAAACTGTATATAGTTTTTCCAGGATTAGTATTTATATGGACTGGTTCCCACAAAGATCATATTCATAAGTGGCAAGGTCTGAAACTTATAAAGAGAGACTCAGAAGCTGAGAGTTTAAATGATAAGCCTGAGGTTGTATAGTGAGTTAGCAGATAAGACAGAACCAATGCCTCAATTAAAAAGATAATCAAACAGGTCTAAAGTTGGAAGTAACTTTGTGGAGCACTGAGTCCAAATTTTACCTGACACATGAATTCTTTCCCCATCAAACTTGTCATGCAGTCATTAGGGGTCTGCTTCCTCATCTCTAGTGTGCAGGGACATTATTCTTCAGTCAATATATAAAGCTATCCCTTTCTTCTACAGTTGTTGGAAAAATTGGACTGAATATTCCTTAGGACCAAAATAGGCTCAGACCAATCATAATAACACCAATTTCATGGGTCCAATAACCATTTCAGCCATTAGCTTGATTTGTCTCTGTTGCTATAAATTATACTCAGACTCAGAATCCTGATGTGGAAATATGTGTCTTCAATGATGAAGGGCAAGAGAGGTTGGCCCAGATCCAAATCTTTTACTGTATAAAAATTAAAGCAATTGACTAGTGATATCATTGCATGTGAGGAAAAGCATCAAAATTATAATTATTTTTTTCAGTTAATTTGCAGAAGACGAGGTAGTGTGATATAGTGGAAAACCACTGTTGGGATTGGAATTAGTTGGCCTAGGTTTGAATCTTTGCTCTGTTCGCTTGTGGTCTATGTGATTGTAGACCAGTCATTTAACCCAGTTAGAGACCCATTTCCAGAAGTATAAAATCAGGAGATTGAATAAGATGATCTCCAAGGGCTATTCTCTCTTCATTCTCTGAGTCTCTTTTTATCCTCTCCATATACTGTGGTCCTATTTATTGAATATCCACTGTGTAACATGTGTGTGTAACATATTATGCTGGACTCTGTTAAGAACATATACATTTTTAGGCTACCCTTGCTAGGAATAGTCCTAGGGGTCTAATTCATAGACAAGTGTCATAAAAGAAAGTTTCCAAACTCTTAATTCATGTCGGTGAATTGCTTTCTCCGGTTAACCAACAATCAAAACCAGACCCAAAGCCCTGAGACTGTTGAATTCCAGACAAGCAATGGTATATCACATTTATAATTGCCTCTCCTTTGAGTACATGAAGATCATCTCCTAGTTCAAGAGCCAAAGGCAGAATAGTACCAAATTCCACCCTGAGCCTTCCTTTCTGCCTCATTTCTCCTGTGGAATGAATAAGTGATATAATGACTCAGACTCTACTGGGAGCGGATCTGAAATTTCTTTGCTTCTTTCACAAGGTCTCCTTCTCAGGTTAGAGCCAATCCTTCCTAGCATTTGGGGTGTCAGAGGCATTGGTCTAATGTGCCAAGGAAACCTCATGACCAATCATTTGTGCATAGTTTAAACTCTTGGTCAAGAAATCATGAGAGAGCGCTGTTTATGTCATCTTTATGAGAGAATGAGCATCAAATGTAGGGGGGGAGGGGATGGGAGAGCATCGACTTTGGCATAAAATCTAGCATCTGTTCCTTTTTTAGATGTAAGACCTCTCTGAGCCTCAGTTTCCTCATCTTTAATATGAGGATTGCAATTCTGCCTCACAGGATGTTTTTGAGGTTCAAATGAGATTTGAGAAAGTATCTTGTAACCAGTAAAGCACTTTATTAATGCAGCCCATTATCATTATCATTATACACAACCTTCAATGCTACTGTAGTATTAATAGAAGTATCTGTCACTTCAAGTGATTTCTTTAGAGGAGAACTTGACAACTTCTTCCATGAGGAATTTCTTTTACCCAAAGCAGTTCTACCCTTTCACCGAAACTTAATCGTTTTAACGAGTTGTCCGGGGCACTGGCAGATAAAGTGATTTATCTTTACACATATGGCTTGTGTCAGACTAAGAACTTGAACTCAAGGTCTTTCAGATCCTAAGACCAACTTCCATACTGTCTCTCAAAAGAGTTACAGTGGCGTCAGGAAGACCAGAGTTCAAATTCAGCCTCAGGTACTTACTAGCTGTGTGGCTCTGAGTAAGTCTTTTCTCTCAGTCTTATTTTCCTCATGTATAAAAAGGGGATAATAAGAGAGTTTACCTCTCAGTTTTGTTGTGAAGACAAAATGGGAATACTTTTAAAAGCATTTTCAACCCTTAAAGTACTATACAAAGCCTAATTATTATTACTTATATCAAAATATGGTAATGAATACAAAGTATTTTGTAACAGTAAAACCTTATTTAGCTACATATTATAATGTGTGGCATACTTTCTACTTTTAAGAGAGCTTATACATGAGGCAGCTAGGTAGCACAGGGGATAGAGTACTATTCCTGGAGTTGGAAGTACCTAGCTTCAAATCTGGTTTCAGACTCCTCCTAGCTCTGTGACTCTGAGCAAGTCACTTCCCCCATTTGCCTAGTCCTTGCCCTTCTGTCTTAGGGTTGTTATTAAGGCAGTAAGTAAGGGTTTTTTAAAAAGTGCTTATCCATCTATTATCTGAGTTTCACAATAACTCTGAGAGATAAGTAGGATGTTTCCATTCTAACTTTTTGGAAACTAAGTTTTTGTGGGTATGATAAAAAATCTTAATGATTTTAAAATCAAGATATATAAGCCAAATCCTACCTCTGATGTTTATTTATGTGTGCACATAGACCTGTCTGTCCGCCTCGGTTTCCTTATCTGTAAAATGGAGATAAAATATTTGACTATTTCATAGGACAGTGGTGAGAAAAATGCTACATAAAGCTTGAGTTTATTTTTATTATTATGAGGTTAATGATAGTGCTATTACTAGTAGATCCCAAGTGTCCTGACCCACTGGCCAGGGCTGTTTCCATAATAGTAACAGCATATAGAGTTGGCAGTATTCCCTAGCAGTCACTAGTAGTGTGATTTGAATAAATTCTTTAATATTCCCTCTCCCCTTCCCGCCCTACCCCTCAGCCTCAAAGGTCCTGTTCTTAACTGGTATTAATTTCTATCTAATCCACATTTAAGACCCTATGGCACTGATAAGTCTATAATGAGAATGAGAGAAAAAGGATGAATTTGGAAGTACTGAGTGGTGAATTTTACACCACACTCATCAAATGCTTATATCAAAGGTTACTGACAGTTAAGTTTGCATTCATAAAAGACAAGAGATGATTGCTGACTCTAAGAAGCCATGCGCACGAGGCCACTATCTAAGTAATGATCAGATGATGCCAAAATAAGTAAACTGAAATTAATCAATAGAGAACCAAGCTGGGCAGAACACTGAAGGATTTAAGGATAGAGGCGGCATTTTCATTTTGACTTTTAAGTTAATATTTTAAAAGAAAAGAACAAATGATAAGCAATCAAGTGGCTGAAAGAATGGTGCCAAAAATCAAAATTTGGCTTTTTAGCACAAGGGTATATTCTTATGAATACTGTACAATCTCAGATGGGAATGGAGTGCATCTACTGAGGGCTAGGAAGAAAATCTTTGCCTAGAGTCTAAATGATTCATTTAAGAAGGCTTTTGATACAAAAAGCAAAGGGAAGACATTAAAGAACCAAGATATACAATCATTGAGATGGATACCATAGCTGATAAACATATATACATAAATATATATGTATGTTTGTGTGTACATTTATTTATTTAATAAATAAAATGCATGAGTAAAAATAGGAAAAGTGAGTCAGTGATTCACAGGATACCATGACTAAGAAGAGAGTAGAAAATAAAGCTCAATGCCTCAGATATCTGTACATCAATTCAGTTGAACAAAAATGCCTATTTACGAAGCATGAATATACAGGGTATGAGCAACAAAGTTGAGAGGTAGTGTTCTTAATGAAAGAAGGTAAATGCCATTTCATAGAAATGATCAAATATTGGTGGGCTATTATTAGTAATTAGAACATAGCATTTTTAGGGTTGAGCTCCTTCAAAAGGACAGTTTAGACAAAAGGGAAACAGGTCAATGTTTTAAAATTCTGTCAACATCATCACAAATGATTCCCATGAAAAATAAAAAAAAAACATACCAGTATTTAAAGAGACCGACGTGGCTACACAATTTATTCATCAATGAGTTCAAGTATAAGGTGTGCCAAAAATCTTAGTATGGATTTAAGGTTTTATAGAGTTTGGAGACAACCTATATAAAACAACTGTGAGCCATATATGGCAACAAAGGCAGGTAACTGAGTCTTAATACAAAGAAAGATGGCATCTTATAAGAATTGTACCAGAAGTTGAAAGCCCAATATGTCTGAGGCTTGTAGTAAATGCTATTGACTGAAAAAGAGAGTATTTGAAAAATTCTTTAAAAAATACTCTTGGGGCCAGGAAAGAGCAAGGAAGATAGAAGATCATTTTGGGATGACGAGGTCATGTCAATGAAATAGTGAATGAATGAATGAATGAATGAAAAAACATTTATTAATCAAAACACTATGTTAAGAATATGAGAAAGAAGATTCAGTTACTCAACTTCATGAAGTTAGTGGTAGGTCTAATACTAGATTCTAAGCTCAGCTCTCTTTTCAGGGTTCCATGTTGCCTCCTAATCCTGAGACACTTTATGAATCCTAAGGAACATCTGTTTTCTCCAGAGAGCCTGGGCTTGTGTGAGGTCAAAGAGAGGTGACTTAGCCTGTCCTCCTAGTCTGGGAACAAGGGCATCTTTCTATAATTCATTGTTGTAGCTTGGGAATTATGGCTTCATTTTGCTCTTGATATGCGGTTCAGAAACAGCTGCCAGCTCAGATCCATCTTTGTCAAACACTGTACTTTTTCAGGAGTCTGCAGGCAGGTTAAAAGTGAAGTTCAGTGCCAATGTTATTGACATAGCATTGTCTGCAGTTTTATATTCATTTTTCATTTGCAAGAGAACAGGATGCCTAATAATGGAAATCAGCCTCTTTCATAAGAATCAAAATCAAAACAGATACCTTCAATGAGATACAGGAAGGTCAACTTGGTAGCTCATGGGGTCATGGAAGTTCGGAGGTCAGAGGGTTTTGGCATAATAATCTGCCTTGGGGAACTAGGGATTTCTGCTGCTATTGCTATTTCTCTGATTGCTTATTTTCCTGGGAAGACCTGCCTTTTCAACCAGCCATTGTCTTGCTCTTGAAGAAAGATCTTCCATTTCTCCTTTTCCCTCTGTATCTACTATAGCCATATTTATATGGTTCTAGTAACCTCTGGAAATTATGAGGATCTCTAAAAGAAAGAGTAGAAACCAGAGGAGTCCTAAATTTGCTTTTCCATTCAAAGACAAATGAGAATGTTGATATAAGGGATTTCTGAGACTTCCATGTGTAATTGTTAGCCAATCAGTCAATATGTATTTATTTAGCATTTACTATGTGCTGGGCACTGAGCTAAGAATGGGATGCACAAAATATATATTAAAAAATGAAACATTGTCCCTGTTCTCAAGTTGCTCATATTCTAGTTGACTTAGAGTACTCAATTCAGCCAAACTCTTTGTCATGGAAGGAGGGCCCCCAGTTGATGAAGATTAATACCTCAGCTTGTGACCAGTTAATCATTCCCACAGGTCTGGCTTTTAGGAAGAAAGTGAAAAGGATAAGAAGGTTGGAAACATCTTTTATTTTTTTTTTCACAAGGAGACCTTTCTTTTCAGAATTTTGGCAAGAAATTTCTAAGCTATACTAATAGAGATAGAATTTCATTCTTCCAGTAGTTAATGTTCCATATCCCAATCATTGGTTTATTCATTCATTTATTTATTCATTCATTTGCCTATTTATATATTTGTTTTTTTAATATGAATTAATGGATTAGGTACAATCCAAGCTCCTGCAGTTACATGAGGATTTCTTTCCTTGCCTGAGGAATCTTGGTCTCCTGGCTGACCAATTCAATCCTCCCTTATAGTTGCCCCATCAGCTCAAACAGTAGGCTAAGATTTGCTTCCTTAAGTTTAGATTCCTGCTTTCCGTTAGGAAGCATAACTTTCTCAGCTAGGGACCTGCAGAATAGAGGATGATAGGATCCTAAGTGTTGGACTGAAAGGCAGTGAGAATATATTGATGCATGGGATTTCCTATGGGAAAATCCTTGACTAAGAGTTCCTCTTCCCTTCTCACTAGATGTTTGAAATTCTCTTTCTGATTCAAAAATTCAGATGAAGTGTAGTGTTAAATAAGTTTTAGTTTTACTCTAAGAAAAATCTATTTTATTTTTTTAGGTTCACACCACTTCATTTTTAATTAAAATCATTGAATTGATTTGCTTATAAAGAAATACTAGACTTTTACTTTGTACACTAAGAAATAAATTATCATTTGAGGGATTAGAGATGCCTCTCTTTTGATTTTAATAAAGATTAGAAGAAGAAGAAAAATCACAAAGGGATGGATCCATCTAACCCAATATAATAAATTGGACTGTTTTTTCCCTTGATAAAAAAAGGAACAAATGTATTAAACAAAGAGTATGGATTTGACAAACTAGCTCTGTTCTTGGTATGGATTTTCAAGGGGATTTGGGAAACTGTAACTCTGCCTTCTCCCCTCTTCCTTACCATTTCCTGTTTTATTTGTGTATTTTGAAATTAATCCTCAGCTAGTTTGGGTGGATATGGCATTTTTATTTGCTTAGTTTCTTGTCAATATATTCTTTTTAAAAAATAGGAAGATACCCTGAACTGAGTTAATCTGCCCCCCTTTCTATACATGTGACTTACTTGATGTGCTTTGCTGGAGATGCTGAGATTATATTAGAGTAACACATTTTTTATCCAAAGAATAGCCTATATTATCTTGAAGATGCTGTTAGATTTCCATTTATCGTGAGTACTTTTAGGCTTGGTGTAAACCTTCATGCCCAATGTGACTCATTTCCAAAAAGGAAGAAGGCTCTCATTGTATGGTGTCTTTTGCAAAACATTCTTCAGTCTTTTTCCCTGAAAAAGAAGGAATTTCAAAAAAGACTAGTCCATCTTGGTATAAGCCTGGAACCTTCAAACCTAGAGAACAAAGAGAAGCTTCAAAAATGTTGGGAATGGGCTGACAATGGACTCCCCCATGGGAGGCATGCTTAGAAATAATGTTCTGTGCATGAGAGGTATGTGGTTCCAAGCCCAAGATACAGATTTGATTCCAGTTATCCATTCACTTCATTTCATTGCTAAACTATCCTGATCTTCAACCTAAAGCTACCACCTGCAGGCCTCTGAGGGCTACCCAGCTGATTATAAGAATATGCTTATACCCTATTTCCCTTTGTTGGAATGAAGTGCCATGACAGGTTAGGAAAGCATTTCGTGGGCTATTCATGGAATGTTACAGCCTGGAGGAGCCTTAGAAGTCATCTAGCTCCTTCCTTTTATGCATAAGGCTTAGAAAAGTGTAACCTTAGCATTTTAGAGTCAATTAGGAGTAGAACCCAGGTCTCCTGGCATAGTCCCATGCTCTTTCTAGTACATCCGGGCTGTTCCTATTCATCATTCATCACAGGCAGTCTGTGAGCCATGAACAGCTGACTTCCAAACATCCTGTATGCATGACTGGTTGCCCTATCGGGCTCTCCCCAAGCCCTAGAGGAAGATCATACTTTAAGCTGTCACCTTCTCTGGCTACTACAGTTGGGTATATATGTAGGAGAAGAGATTCCTTGCTCTCTGGCTGGCAAGCAACTGAGGTTCAGGAGGGAATTTCTTTCTTTGTAGGTGGCTACAGATCCCAGAGAGATAGAGTGTATTCTCATTTTTCTAGGTGATCAGAAGCTGTTGAAACTAAAGAAAAGTGTATTTGTACTCTAGTCAACTTGAAGTTCAGATTCAGAATTAATTTTCAAATGGATACTATGCAGGCTCTGTGACTAAATCAAAAAAGTCTATTTCACTGTTAATATAATAGAAATTATTCCATTGTTTAATACTGCCTTTGCTCATATGCAGAGAAGGTATTATTGGAATAGTCCTATATCTCAGATCTATTACGAGTCGAATAAAGGTGCTTTGTTTTTTATTTAATTTTTGAAATTAATTATTTTAATTATTTATTAATTTAACTTAATTTTTATTTAATGTTTTCATATTTTAGGTACTTTATTCCCCAAAACCTTTTAATGAAACTAGTTTAATTGTAAAAATCACCATTTTTATCAAGAAGGAAACTGAGGCTCAGAAAAATCGCACTTGAACCAAGCCTTAATCACAGACTTTTTACTCCAAGTCCAACAACATTTCTACTATATCATTATGAAAAGAAGTATTTGTGGTTTAATTACCCTAGAAAGATAACAAAGATTTTTTATGGAAAAAAGTTTTAAATAGTTGACAGTCTCTCTGGACCTTGATTTCTTTATCTAAAAATGTAATCATATTTCTTGTATCAAGAACCCTTTTGGCAGTCTAATGACCTTTTAGTCTTCTTAGTATAATGTTCTTACATGCATGAAATAAAATACACGGGACTACAAAAGAAACTAATTATAATGAAATATAGTTGGAGAACAAATTGGAACTATGTCCAAAGGGTTAATAAAACTTTGACATAGTAATACCACTATTTGACCTGTATTCCAAAGAAAATAATTTTAAAAAAAAGGATCTCTGTGTATAAAATATTTATATCAGCTCTTTTTGTGGTGGCAAAGAATTACAAATTCAAGGGATATTTGTCAATTGGGAAATGGCTGAATAAGTTGTGGTATGTGTGATTGAATATGATGATGTTATAAGAAATGATGAACAAGATGCTTTCAAAAAAAAAACTCTGGCAGATTTATATGAACTGATGCAAAGGGAAGTGAGCAGAACCAGGTGATTATTATACATAGCCACAGCAATATTGTATAATGATCACCTATGAATGACCTGTGTATTCTCAGCAATACAATGATCCAAGATAATTCCAAAGGATTTATGATGAAAAACATTACACACCTGTAGAGAAAGAACTAATGGAGACTGAGTGCAGATCAAAGTATACATTTTAAATGCTCTTTCTTTTTCTAACTTTTTTCTTTTTCTTTTCTTGGTCTATGTTTTCTTTTGCAACATGGTTAAAATGGAAAGCCATTTTGCAAGATTGCACATGTATAATTGATATCAAATTGCTGGTCTTCTCAAGGAGGGGTGAGGAAAAGGAGGGAGAGAGAAAATTTGGAACTTAAATTTTTTTTAAAAAATAATTTTTTACATGGAATTGAGAAAAATTCTCAAAAAAAAATCATGACTATCAAGATTAAAGCAAAACTCCACAGACTTTCTGGACTGATCTTGTTTTAGGAAGGCTCTAAGGTTTCCTCTAGCTTTAAAATGTCAATGTTGGAGTCTAGTGTAAGTGGCATAACTGACTGACATTTATGCTTCCAGGTGGGCCACTTTCTATGCTGTAGGAAGTGACATAGCCCTGCCCTTCCCTCATCACCTCTTGCCTATTGCCAGTTACCACCTATTGCCAGTTACCACCTTACAGGCACTTTCCAAATTAAGTGAGTGATATTGGTCTTGGTTTCTTGATTGCTAACCAGCTGTTTGCTTTCCAGCAAGGACACAAAGAGAGCAAAAGGCTTGAACCAAAGCCCAGTATTTCTTTAAGACTTACATGACAATCATGAGGCTTAGCAATAACTATGGGCACCAGTTAGTGATATTGACAGGGTTAAAATATAGGCAAAGGTGGGCTTAGGCATAATCCAACCTTGAAACATTAGGATGGAGGCACTATGATTATGAGGAAAGAGGGCTAGATTAGTATCCTGGGTTTGTGCTTCATTTTATACTTCATGTAACATTTTCTAGATGGGTGACCTTAGGCAAGTCATTTCTGCTCTGAGTCTCAGTGTTTTTCATCTCTATGTTGGATATATCATTAATACTTAAACTTTCTATCTCATATGGTAGTTGCGAGTTCTTCACAAACTTAAAAATACTATAGAAATGGAACTTAATGTTATTATTATCATATCCTCTGGAGATTCCTTTTTAATATCACCATTCTGACTACTTCCACTTTCTTATAACATTGTACTATCTCAAGAGATGAGAAATGCTTTGTTCTACTTTTTAAGAAATTGAGGTCTTCAGAAAGACACATATTCAAATACTTCCTGCTTCAGAATTCAATCCTTGTCCCTCAGTCCTTCCTTCACCTGGAGCATCAGTATTCCTTAGGGTGTTCTTCCCAGTATGATTCAGGGAAAGGGAATGAATTCCACAATAGGAGCTATATATAAAGGGGTCCCTGTTCTTCAATTCTATGGGGATACTTAGAAGCATCATAAGAGAAGAAAGGTTTTAAAGTCAATTCTAAACTTATGTTCCTCATCAGGTATAAGATTTTTTAAAAAATTACTTCTTTTTAGAAAACAGGAACTTTTACCATAGAGACAGGAATGCCACTATTGATTTTCAGTTCTGTTTCCTAGAGATTTCTGGAGGCTTATTAGAACTTTAGGATCAGCTATTGGTTCTCAACAAACACAACAGTAGTTGAAAAGACTAATGGAAAACATAGTGTTCATTCTAAACCTCAGAAAAACTCAGCCCAAGAATCAGAGGGCACAATATTTTTCCCTAATACAGAGAAGAGGTAGAAGAAATTGACTTGCCCTAACTTGACTAAGACTAAGGACTGAGCACCTTCTTCTTTTTTTTTTTTTGAAAATTTTCATTTAATTGATTACAATATTTTTCCATGGTTACAAGATTCATGTTCTTTCCCTCCCCTTCCCTCACTACCTTCCTGTAGCCGATGTGCAATTCCACTGGGTTTTACATGTGCCATTGATCAAGACCTATTTCCATATTATTAATATTTGTACTAGAGTGATCGTTTAGAGTCTATATCCTCAATAATATCCTCATTGAATCATGCGATCAAGCAGTTGTTTTTCTTCTGTGTTTCTACTCCCAGAATTCTTCCTCTGAATGTGAATAGTGTTCTTTCTCATAAGACCCTCAGAATTATTCTGGATCATTGCATTGCTGCTAGTAGAGAAGTCCATTACATTGGTTTGTACCACAGTCTCTGTGTATAATGTTCTCCTGGTTCTGTTCCTTTAACTTTGCATCAATTCCTGGAGATCATTCCAGTTCACATGGAATTCTTCCAGTTCATTATTCCTTTGAGCACAATAGTATTTTATCACCAACAGATACCACAATTTGTTCAGCCATTCCCCAATTGAAGCGCATGCCCTCATTTTCTGTTTTTTTTTTTTTTTTTTTTTTTTTTTTTGCCACCACAAGGAGCATGGCTATAAATATTTTTGTACAAGTCTTTTTCCTTATTATCTCTTTGGGGTACAAACAGCAGTGGTATGGCTGGATCAAAAGGCAGGCATTCTTTTAGAGCTCTTTGGGCATAGTTCCAAATTGCCATCTAGAATGGTTGGATCAATTCACAACTCCACCAGCAATGCATTAATGTTCCAATTTGACCACATCCCCTCCAGCATTCATTACTCAGAGGTTCTCCAGAACAATGGACTGTTATGACAGTGCTAATTCCTCTGGTCACTGCTATAATTCTCATAGAGTGTCCACATGGTTCATGTTAATCAACACATTTTCAGTTGTTATTAAATAGTTCCATAGTCCCTTACACAACAACACCCAAAAAGGACTCTGTGAGACTTCTTCACTTGCTACTCTTAATGAAAGTTGGTCAGTCCTTAGTCCCCCTTTAGTTAAGGTCATGTGAATTTTTTCCACCTCTTCTCTTCATTAGGGAGCAAACAGAGTCACTAGGTTATGGATTTAGAGCCTCAGAAGTAATCTAGTCTAACTGAGTCCCGCTGAGATTAAGTGATGTGCTCAAAGTCACCAAAGTGGCAGAAGTGGGATTCGAACTAAGTTCTTCTGACTCCAGAGCCAGTAATAATTTCCCCTATACCATCCTGCTTTCTACCACACCTAACACCCTATTTTCCCAGGCAAGCCTCCTTTGTTTTTAAATAACATTTTATTTTTCCCAAATTACATGTAAAAACAATTTGAACATGTTTTTTTTAAGTTCCAAATTCTCTTCCTCCTTCCAACCCTCCCTCCCTTTTCTTCTCCCTCCCTGAGATGGTAAGCAACCTGATATAGATCTTACATGTGCAATCATATGAAACATTTTTCTATATTAGTGATTTTGTGGAAGTGATCTGAAATAAAAAAGTAGAAAGGAAATGAAATACAGTGTATTTCAGTTTGCATTCAGACTCTATCAGAGGGCAGATGACATTTTTCATCATTAGTCTTGGGATTGTCTTAGATCACTGCATTACTGAGAATAACTAGGTCATTCACAGTTATTCATTGAAAAAAACATCATTGTCCCTATGTACAATATTCTCCTGGTTCTATTCACTTTACATCAGTTCATGTAAGTCTTTCTAGATTTTTCTGAAATCATGTTGCTTGTCATTTCTTGTAGCACAATAGTATTCCATCACAATTATATATGATAGGTTGTTCAGCCATTCCCCAATAGATGGACAACCTCTCAATTTCCAATTATATGCTACAACTAAAATACTAAAATAAAGATTTTTGTACAAATAAGTCCTTCTCCCCCTTTTTTCCTCTTTAAAATACAGCCCTAGTACTGATATTGATGTATCAAAGGGTTGCACAGTTTTAAAGTCCTTTGAGCTTAGTTCCAAATTGCTTTCCAGAATGGTTGAATTTGACTTGAGACCTCCTTTTTAAATTATTTCTTCCATGCATCATGGTAACCCTGATAAGAGGGCTCTTACTCTGGGCCAGGGTCATGTTTAAAAAGTTCCTGTGTTTTGCTTAGATGGTCAATACTCTGGCAAAAACATAACAGTCTGAGAAATGTCCATAGGAGAGTATTTCACCCCTCAACCCACTCCCTTCCTGGAGGTGCTGGTTTTAAACTAATTAATTCCTATGCTGGGGACCATTCTCTTCAATTAATTGTTCTAGCATGGGCAACATTATGTTGGTATGGAATGGTGTGGGAGTTCCCTCTGACCTAGGGAGTCCATCAGCACATCATGGTAGGTCTACATAAGAGTAAGAACAAAGTCTCTCAGGTTTTCTAAGTTTTGTGGCTCAACCACATTTTTGTTTTGCTACCCTATAAATTTCTCTCAGAACTCAGAAGGCCCTCTTTATTTTCTCTTCTCACGGGCTTTGCTTCTGACCTGGTTAAGGGCTTCAGTGTTTCCTCAAATTGAGGAATGAAGCTGCTCCAAAGGCTTTTGTTCAGTGTCTCTAGGATGACCTTTTCTGATAATTCCTCTTCCCTCCCTGGTGCTAGGCTTTGCTGGTATTCAGATTCAGGGCCTCCTTGGATAATCTGAATTCATTATTTTCATTGTCAGAGGAAAGCAAGCTTCTTTTTTTCCCCCTTTTCCTTTTTGCATGGAGGAAAGGCTTTTGGGTGAGTGATAGGTGGGATTCCCATTGCTCATGGTAGCTAATCCAGACAAGCTCCTATTTCCTTTTCCCTTCTACATAGGCAAATGTGAATGTGTATATGTGGCCATTCAGTAACTCTTAGATAAATACAGTCAGTCTCTCAAAGCCTTTGTTCCAGCTTCTCTTTAACACAGAACACAGGAACAAACACTCGAGGTTAAAGAAGCATAGAGACATGCTGGTTTCTTCACTAGTAACTTTTGGGAAAGGATTCTTTGGAGTTTGAATTTCCCACGTACAATCACTGTTCAAGGACTAATTCTTCTTTGTGTATGTGTGTGTGTGTGTGTGTGTGTGTGTGTGTGTGTGTGTGTGTGTGTGTGTTTGAGAAGTTTGAGTAAACTTTGTTCAGCCACTTTTGAAGGTAGAAGAGCACACTTTTGTACTCAGGAGATAATCTGGAATCTGTTTTTCCCTTTCCTTTATTGCATGGGTTATCCCAGAGTACCGTAGCTTTCATTGTCAAAGTCTTTCCATAAATGTGATCCTTGCTAAGGAAACATTTCTTGAGACTATGGGCTGTTGGGAGGATTTCTGAAAAATCTATACACAACAGCAAATGCGTATCACTGAAAAATCACCAATTTCCCTAACTTTCTCTGCATCAGACAGTTTGTTAACAGGATGCAGGCAGCATAGTATTGGTTAGAATATGACCCTGATACTTAGGGACATAAGAGCAAAGATTTAGAGCAAGAAAGATGTTATTTGTCATCAATTGCATCTTCCTCATTTCAGAGATGGGAAAACTATTTCCAGAAAAATTGTGACTTGTTTGAGGACTAGAATTAGTCTCCTGATTCCAAACCCAGAACTCAACTCCTCTGTACAGTAAGAATAGTCTTATATCTATATTCACAGGTCTATCACTAACTCCTTTTTTAATCTTTCTTTCCTTCCTTCCTTAACCTTCCTTCTTTCCTTCCTTCTTTTTTTTATTCTTAATAGAAAGAACAGTTTGTACTCTCTACTTCTTTATGAACCACACTCTCCTTAATTTGCTATCTGATTTCTAACTCTACTTTAATGGAATATCTTCACTCACATATATGAAAGACTATTTTATTGCTAAATTCATTTGCAGTATTATCTTAATTATCATTCTTCTTGACCCTCTGCAACAGTTGACACTAATAACCATCACTTCCTTGAAACTATTCTCTTCAGTTTCTCCTAACCATCTTACTCTAAATTCGTTGTATCCATCACTGGATATCTTTCCCCTTCCCTTGAAATATTATTATCTTTCAAAGCTCTGTCTTCAACTTCTCTTTTATATTTACATTCTCTACTTTGGTGATATCTTTCTAACTCTGTCTCCATCTCTTTCTCTCTGTTTCTCTTTCTTTCTCTGTCTCTTTCAGACTTTCTCTCCCTATCTTAATCAGGCTGTATGTGCAAGAGCCATTCAATGGCCCAATCCATCTACTAATTGGCACAGAAGCTTCAGCCTGTTCTGTTTCTGAACTGATCTAGCTCAACCCCTTTTAAACAACCTGATAGTTCCTTCACTCCTGGAGATTCATCATATTTGTGTCAGATTAATGAAGATACTGTATTATTTTATATCAGCTCAGAATTTTTGTGCTCAAGTGATCCTCCAGCCTTAGGCTCCCTAATGGCAAGGATTAGAGGCATATACCAATAAGAATGATTATTTTGGCAACTTCATCAGTTTCTACGACTTCAATATCATTTCTTTTCAGAAAATTCACAAATCTCTATCTCCATCCCAACTTCTCCTCTTTAGTTCCAGGCTTACATTTACATCAATCTATTGGAAAACTTCAATGAGATGTCTTGAAGCCAGTAGCTATAGTCAGCATGTATAAAGTTGGGTTCATCATCAACCCTTTAAAAATATGTCCCTACTCTCAGTTTCCTTATTTCTGTTGATACCACCATTGTCTTCCCAGTTACCCAGCTTCAAACTTCAACATCATCATTGATTCCTATCTCTCCCCTATTCTCTTATATCCAACCACTTGCCAAGACCTGTCATTTCTATTTACACAATAACTCTTGAGTTTGCTCCCTCCTTCTAACTCATACTGTCACCACCTTATTTCAGGCCCTCATCACTTTTTCTCTGGACTACTGGACTCCTAAAAAGTTCTCTCGTCTCCAGTTTTACCTTTTGGTAATCCATTCTTCAAATTGCTACCATACTGATCTTCTTAATTCACAGATCTCATCTGGTGACTTAACTATTCAGACTCATTTAGAGACTCTCTATTGCCTATACGAGCTTATCCTTATACTCCTTAGCCTGAAATTTATATGTGATTAGGATCAGCACAATCAATTGCCTATCTTATGGCATCAAATAGGAATTCTTCCTTTATCTGGATTTTTCTGTGTGAATTGTTACACTGGCTTCTTTGGAGTAGTTCTGGGTCACTTTAATGGTGTAATCAGCAGATAGCCTTCACCATTCAGGAGAGGGTCACCATTTGTAGGGAGCTTTTCTTTCATTAGAGTCTGTGCTGGATATCTTTTATGACAATAATGTATATATTTTTTGAGTCTATCTCTTCCTGTTCTGCTTGATAATGATAGGATAATAATGATTAATAAAAATTATAGGTATTAATTATAGAGTCTTTTAAGGTTTGTAAAGCATTATATATGTATATAACATGCAAATAGATTATTTGATTCACTAATATTATTATCATTAACATATACCAAATAAATATATATGAATAGGTGACATTTTGTTGAAGTAGAGCTTCACATGTTCTTTAAATGTATGTCTCCACACAGATTTTCTGGTTAATGGTTTTTCTTGTTCTATTTCCCCTCAAATGATAAAGCAAATCTGGGAGAAAGTACCCTAAAAGTTCCAGGGGAGGGGACTTTTTTTTGGTCATTTTAGGCACTAGTCTAATAAAATATCTTTCAATTTTAAATTTGTTTTCTGAATGTCTGGCAATTATAAATATATCAGTGGGAGCTGGGATTTTGAAGGATAATACTCCACCAAGTTGTTCCAGTCTCAGGTAGCTTTTCTGGGGGCACACATTTAAAAGTGTGTCCCAGGTATCAGATTGACTTGACAATTGTACCCCAACACTGGATGCACCATGAACTTCCTTGCTTTAACTCCTCCCCTCTCCCAATGTAGTAAATCTATAAATCCAACCTCTTAGGTAAAGACCCAGTTTTATTTCTCACCCAACCCAATTGTTAATGCCTAAGATGTGATGTTCCAAAGTTGTGGTTTAATCCTAATACTGTTAACTACCTTGAGCAGCAGTCTACAATTGCCCCTCCTAAACATATCACATAATATCATGATTTCATAGAACCATTTAATAGTACAAGGTGAGGTATACTTTCATTTCTTTTGCATTTTTCCTATCCCCACCACCAGAGCACTAGAATACTTAATCAATCCATTCACTCTTTCAACAAACATTTATTATCTGCATAGTCCAAATTTATGATGCTAATTCTCTACTTGACCTTGTGCTATGTAGGTCTGGCTATATATACTTACCCCACCCCCTCTTGAGGTTGGAAATATTGTCTTTATTTCCTACCACCAGTCCAAGATTGCTTTTGCCTTTCTATTTTTTCAATGATGTTTTCAATTTCTCATGAATCTTAGCACTTCTTTGCTATAGCATTATTCTTTATTGCAAAAGACTGCCACATTTTGGGGGTATGAATTTATCTTTGCAGATCCCATCCCAAATAAATAAATAAAATGTAATACCACACTTCTGCAGCTGAGCAGTGAAGTTTGTTTTTCTTCTGTAAGGCTGAACATTTATTGATGAATCCATATTGTACTGACAGCAACTTCTTCAATAATTTCTTTGGTCATGCAGCAGTAAGGAACAGTGCATGCAAAAGGGGGAGGGAAATGATGCAGGGGAACTATGCCAATATCAATAATAATTAGGCTGTGTGTATGCAAATTTCACATGATACCTTCTGAAATTAATCTTCCAAATTACTTTCACACAATTCAGGAAAATTTAAATATGCATTTAAATAATTGTAGAAGCGTTTAAAGGCAATTTATACTCATTTAAATTGTTTAATTAAGGTGCTACTGTAAATAAAGATACTGTATGTATTTGTGATATACAACAGGCTTAATGTCAAAACAGAATTACAAGTTTCACTAGAACTGTGCTTTTTAGAGTTCTTTTAAAATAGAGATTGTAGTTTTTGTTATTTTTTAGTTATTTTAAGGAATAATTTTAAAATAGATGTTTCTCAAAAGAATCTCTCTCATCATCTATGCATGCACTCAACAAATATTTATTGAATAACCACAATAATTAAGGAATTTAGCAGGTTATGAAGTGATTTGAAACATGGTCTCTTTCCCCAGTGGAGTTTGCATGATTATTGTGGGAGAGCATAGACACGGATACAAACATAAATATAATACAATGTTGTATGAGATAATATTAGCTGACATTTTCACAGTCCTTAAATTTCACAAAGCTCTTTATATCCATTACATTTTTGCATTTGAATTGTCGTATACTAATGAAAAATAGGTTTTATGAATACTATAATTCCCATTTTACAAATGAGAAAACTGAAGTTTTAGAAAAGTAAATGATTTGGTCAATATCACACAGTTAACAAATATTAAAAAAAGCATTTGAACCCAGGACTTCCTGACTCTGAGAATAATATCCTGCCTTTCATGCCAGGATGATTTTTTAGCAACATAATTGTCATATGAATAAATGATATAGGAGTTCTAAGGAAAGAGTAAATGATTTTCAAAGTAGAGAGGGTAGAATAAAAATAATTTAGAGGGTATTGAAGCCTTTTAAATATTTATTATATATTTTTCCAGACTACAAGTAGATACAATTTTTATTAATAATTTTCTGACATTTTCAATCCATGTTCTCTCCCTCTCTCTCTACTTCCCCTTATTCAAGACAGAGATAATATGATATAGGTTATACATGTGCTATCATGCAATACATATGTCCATGTTCATCATGATGTGAAAGAAGACACATATTGCTTATGCAGGAAAAAAAACTCATGAAGGAAATGAAGTGAAAAACGGTCTGCTTCAATCTGCATTCAGATTCCATCAGTTCATTCTTTGGCAGTGGATAGCCTTTTTCATCATGAGTCTCTTGGAGTTCTATTGGACACTTACATTGTTGATAATAGTTAAGTCATTCACAATTGATCACCATATATTATTATTGCTACTATATAAGTCCAGATTTTTTGTCATGATTTTGTTCATTGTATCTTATATACAATAACATTCATATTGTATCTTATATACAATAACATTCATATTCCATTATAATTGTATACCACTACTTGTTTATCCATTCCCCCTTGGTGGAAATGTCTTCAGTTTCCAATTCTTTGCCACCACAAAAAAAAAAAAAAGCTTCCATAAATATTTTTATACAAGTAGGTCCTTTCCCCTTATCTTTGATCTCTTTAGGATACAGACCTGTTAATGGTATTGGTGAGTCAAAGGAAATAAGTCTAATATGAGGGAGGAATGGTTCAAAATGCTCTCAAGCTATCTAGTTTGGATGCATTATTTCCAAGAGTACTTAAGGAATATGTAGATATGATTACTGATTCTCTGTCTTTGAGGAATTGTGAAGGGAAAAAAAAGACAGAACATAAGAAAGGAGGTGGGCAAGGATTTTCCTATTTTTCAAAAAAATGGAAAGAATTTGGATTGCTTCAAATGTTGTCTGCTGAGCTTCTTGTTATTTCCTGGGAGAATATGAAATTTGTTATTAAACATATGGTTTACAAATGTATAGAAAGGAGAGTGGTGGTTACTTCAAGGCATAATTTTTAATTCAGTTTCCACTTTGGTCAAGGATACTAGACTAGTGGATCAGGGAGGTGCCATGAACATTGAATAATTGGATTTCAAGAAAGAATTTGATATAGCCTTTTATGTTATGGGAGTTGGAGATATGTGACTTGGATGATATCCAAATATGTTGGTAAGTAATTGTTTAAGTGACCAAATCCAAAAAGAATGGATCTGTGTCAACTTGGTTGGGATTCACAAATGAAGTACTTAAGGACTCTATCTTCGACCCATTCTGATTTAATGTTCTTATCAGTGCCTTAGATGAACTTATCAGGGAAATATTGTTGTATGTGTAGAAGACCCCAAATGTGGGGAATAGCTAATATTGTAACCGAAAGATGGAAGATCCTAAAAGGTTTTAATTGACAATAAGAAAAGAGACTATTGAGATAAAACTAAGTACGGATAAATATAAGGTTATACATACATCTGGATTAAAAAGTCAATTGCACAAGTGTCAGATATGGAAGACATTTTTAGACAATGAATATAACAAAGATTTTTAATACAAAGAATTGCTGCTACACTACAAGTTCAAAATCAGTGTGGTTTGGCAGCTAAAAGGGATAATGCTATCTTAAGCTTTAAAGATACAAATATAGTATCAAAAATGAAAGACAGGATAGACCCACAGTATTCCGCCCTGGTCAGAATGTTGAATATAGTTCTGGATATTACATTTTAGGAAAAAAGATTAATAATAGGATGTCAAATTTTGGAGCCAGAGGTCATGCATTTAAATCTTAGCTCTGCTTCATACCCATGTGTACATAGGCAGATCATTTCACTTTTCCAGGTCTAAGTTTCCTTATAAATAAAAGAATGTATTAGATATAATAATCTTTGAAGTCCCACCAAGTTCTAAGTTCTGTGATCTGGTTTCCAGGGGAGGCTGAGCAGGGTGATAAAGAGGCTTGCAGATATGCAAAATTAAGATTTGTGAATAAATGAGAACTGAGAATATTTTATAGGGATGAAGGAGAGAGAAGAGTAGGAAGAGAGGAAGATGATAAATGTCTTTGAGTATCAAAAGAGTTATATGGAATAGGGTTTAGATTTGTTCTGCGTATCTCACAATAGAATAACTAAGAGTCATGTGTTATAGAGAACCATATTTAGTCTTTGCATAATGAGGAATTTAGTAACAATTAGAACATTCTAAAATGAAAAGGATGGCTCAGGAGGTATTTCTCCATCACTGAAGGTATTAAAGTAGTTCCTCAAGGATTTTTTGTTGCAAAAGTTTTAAAGGACCATTCTTAGAGATTCGACTATATGGCTTCCAATGTCTCTTCTGACCATGATTTGATTAATCCCTTTTATTGTGTGTGTATATGTAAACTAAGAAGAATTTATGGACAAGGTGACATTTCAGTTGGTTCTTAAATGAATGGTAGTATTTTATTAATTAGAGAAGGGCAGAAGGAAGGCATTCCAGATAGAAGACATAAAAAAGATGATGATCCTGAGGGTAATCTGAAATGTAGAGAAGGACAAGTAGTGCAGTTTGAATATTAACTCCTGAAGTCAGGGATTGTTTCTGTCTTTTTTTGGGAGGGGTATAATTAGCATTTAACACAGTGGTTGATATATAGTAAAGGTCTAATAAATGCTTGCTGATTGATTGACAAGAACACAGGACATTCTAGATGAAACCCAAGATATAAAAAGAGATCTGAAAATTATTCATTACTGTTGGATATCACTTAACTGACTCAATTTGCTTGTCTCTAAAGTTTAGCATATAATACTTCTTTTCTAGTTACCAAAGGTAGATGAGAATTGGGAAGAGGGCATAGGGATAAAGAAAGTGATTTTGTCTAGAAAATTCTTTGTGTTTCTTGAAAGTAAACCAATGATAATGATAGGTAACCAATGATTTTGTTAGTATGGCAAAATCCTACCATGAAGATTGCCTTCAACAATAAACATCACAACTATTGATGACTCAGTAGATAAGTTCTAGGGAGTTTAAACTTAGAGGTTAAGTGACTTGTCAATGGTCACCCTCAGAGAGATATTTGAACAAAAGTTTTCCTGATTCCAAAATGAGCAATCAACTACATCATGTTGTTTCTGACTATAAAACCAAAATTTCCTTTATAAAGAGCATACTACTCACCACTCACAAAGATCAGATATAGCTTAGATTACTGGAAAGGTTTCCAAGAATAGAAGGTTCCATTGGATTTATTGGTTTTTGAACATGAAAAAGTATTTGATTTAGTTGGGCAAAATGTTGCCTTAAAGACTCTCCACTAATAAACTCTTTCCCATACATACAAACATATATATATGTGTGTATATATATATATGTATAAGCATGCATATATATTCAAATGTATTTTATTTTCCTAATTACATGTAATCACAATTTTCAACATATGTTTTCCAACATTATAAGATCCAAATTGTCTCCCTTCTCCCTTCTTTCCCACCACTCAGAAATAGTAAGAAATTTAAACTGTTTCCCTTATATATTAAAATCATAAAAGTTTTATACCCAGAATTCCCCTCTATCCCAGACTCTAAGATAGAGTCATTATATACCACCTCATTCCCCAAAAGCCTCTTATAATTTACATTCCACAACATTCCTTCTTATTACTGAAAATCAGATCAAGAATAGAATTCCCCTGTATGATTTCTTCATATTTTGAAGGAGAAAATTACCACTAAGTCAAGTAAAGAAGTTATTAGCCACCCTGATTTTGTCAAGGAGAGAGAGAATGCCACCAAATTTCTGACTGGAGTTGAAGTCTCCCATCACTACTAAATCATGATCCCTTCTTTTACTTAGTTTCTGTCTTTTGAATTTTATCTTTGGGCAGTGAAAGGACTGGCAGATGTGATTACTGAATCTATCAGTGACATCTGAAAGATCATGGAAAATTGGAGCATTATCACATCAAATGCTTAAAGTCTATCCAATAAATGAAAGTAAATAATAGTCCTAATCAAGGGAGCAAAGATGTTGGGAAATGAAATATGTTTATGGATTATAGAAAGTTTTCAAGTCTAAAAAGGATATTTTATATTTGATACAGGAGGCAAAAGGGAGCTATTGGAGTTTAATGAATAGAGGGTGACATGGCCAGATATATATTAGGAAGATCAATTTGACAAATGAGGGGAGTGTGGACTAGCGTGATGAAAGACAAATCTTTTGGTTCCATTTAAACAGATATGTTTCTTTGCAGTATTTGACCAAGATATGTATAGATCAATCATATTTTCTGGATGTCATAGACAGGGCAATAGGTGTTTTTTTCAGGTTCTTTGCTTTTACTATATATGTAGTTAAGCCAAACTCTTTTGAATAAACATAGATCTCACTAAAGGGGCTCTGAAATAGTCTAGGACTTTATGAAATCAGCTCAAAGTCAAGGTAAAAAGAAAAAGAGCTCACCATCTCTTGCATTTGGACATTGCCTGAAAAAGTAATAAGTGATGGAAAACAGCTTTGGTGAGTATACCTTTCCCTATTTATACAGAAAAGAAATATACATAGATGGAAGTAAGGCTAAGGAACCAAAGATAATACAGTATGGTACAAACTCATAAAACTATTGTGAGAAAAGCTAAAGCTCAGAATGAGATGATGCTATTGAGAAAAACCAAAGGACAACGAAAGAGTGGGTGGTTTGTTTTCTGTGTGTGTGTTCAGTCACTTTGAGAGAAAAAAGAAATATAAAAGAATGGATAGGGCTTTTGCTTGAGATGAATGGGATGGTGATAACTGATGGGAGAGAAAGAAAAGATGCTTAATTTTTCTTTCTATTTTCTCTGCAAAAGAGAATGACCTTGGTGCTGGAAATAACCCAACACAAATGACTAACAGGGAGCTGATACCCAATACAATTAAAGAAATACATACTAGAATACGTACCTGCTCTTGACATATTCATGACATCCTTACTTGGAAGAACTTTATCCTTGAGTCCTGAAAGAATTGGCAGATATGACTGCTAATCTATTCAGTGAGATGAGTCAATCAATAAACATTTATTAAGCACCTACTATGTATCAGGCACCATGACATCTGTACCATCTGAAAATTGAAAAGATAATAAAGTGCTGGGAAAAGTTAAATATTGTCCTGACTTTCAAAGCAGAGAAGAGATGAGAGTCAGCACACCATAGACTAGTGAGCTTTACTTCTTTCCTGGAAATTTTGTAGAAAAGGTCATTAAAGAGATGGTTGTTGAACATTTAAGAAAGAAAGCAGGGGGGCAGCTGGGTAGCTCAGTGGATTGAGAGCCAGATCTGGAGACGGGAGCTCCTAGGTTCAAATCTGGCCACAGACACTTCCCAGCTGTCGGACCCTGGGCAAGTCACTTGGCCCCCATCGCCTACCCTTACCACTCTTCTGCCTTGGAGCAATACACAGTATTGACTCCAAGATGGAAGATAAGGGTTTAAAAAATAAATAAACAAATAAAAAAGAAAGAAAGAAAGCAGTAATGATAAAGAGAAACATGGCTTCAAGAATAGGTCTTGCCAGATTAACCTAATTTCTTTTGCCAAAATTTATTAACCTAGTAGATGAGAAGGATGTGTTAGATAAATTTTCTTTTAATTTTATCAAAGCTTTGGAGAAAATATCTCACACTAAGATTTTTGGGAAGATGGAGAGATAAAATAGATTAGACAAGAGCATGGTCAGTTAGATTTAGAATGACTGGATAGCTGGACTTAAAGAATAGTTGTTAATGATTCATATAGAAGAATGAGTATCCCAAGCATCTGTACTTGGTGCCATTTAATATTTTTAAATGTCTTGAATAAAAATGTAGATGGTATGCCAATTACATTTGCAGTTGACCCAAAGTAGGATGGTAGCTAGATAACATAGTAAATAACATAGTCAGAATCCGAAAGAATCTTGATAAACTATTAGAGGTTGGCACACTCTGGCCTTAGAGAATATAGGTATGAACTAAAAATAATTTTTACATTTTAAAATAATCTTTTCTTGAATTTAATAATGTAAAGGCCATTCTAAACTCAGAACCCACACAAAGACAGACTCCAACTGGATTTGGTCTTCAGGCTGTAATTCATTGACCCCTGGGCTAGATTATTAGACTGAATCTAATAAAGTGAAATTCAGTAAGGACAAATGTAATCTTACACATGGGTACAAAAATCAAATTCACAAATGTAAGAGAGATATATAGTTAGAAGCAAATTTGCAAAAAAAAGATCTAGAACATCAGTCCACACCAAGTCTAGCATTAATATGGTAAATCTTTGGAAGGGGAATAGGGACCAGATTACTTAAGATTGGATAATTAGTCCAGATCAGGAATAGAGAGGGCCATAGCTCCTATGCTGATGAGTGGTGGGATTGGGCCTATGACTTGCTTCTGTACTTATAGCCATGGCAAGATTGGAAAAGCCAGTCAAACTGACCTATACCCTCATAAAAAATGATTTGGTGGTTGTAGTGTTCTACAAGTACAGTTTGAGTCAACATAATGATATGGTAGCCAAAAAAAAACCCAACACAACTAACTAATATAAATTTGGTCTGTGTTAAGTGGGTCACAGTCTCCAGAAATATTATACTGTACTCTGCTATTGACATACCTCACAGGACTATTGTGTTCAGTTCTGGATGCCACTGTTTAAGATCCTACAGAATCCACTTCCTGAAGACTGGAACAGGAGCATACATGGACATTCTTTGATGATTTTTCAAGTAGTTGGCTTTCAGCCTTTTTTCTCCTGGATATATAGCCAGAATGTTTGTGTCTTTAATCTTGTCTAACTAAGCAAAGTCAAAGATTTCCCCCATATTCTCATCTGAAACTAAAGAACTTCTTTATGTGCTCTTTATTATAAAAGGGGAAGACCTAAGGACCCCTTTTTTCCATTTTAATAAGTCTAAGTATGCACCACATTTCCATTTCATATGGATTCAAAAGACTGTCATTAGGGGTAGGGATCAAGACTTGTGTTATTTGACCCCAAAGAGCAAAGTCAAAAGCAGTGCAGCTAGGTAGTACAGTAGATAGAGCACTGGGTTTGGAATCAGGAAGATTCATCCTTAGACACTTAACTAGCTATGTGACCTTAGGCATGTCATTTAATCCTATTTGCCTCAGTCTCCTCATCTACAAAATGAGGTGGAGAAAGAAATGGCAAACCACTCCAATGTCTTTGCCATGAAAATGCCAAATGGGGTCACAAAGAGTTGGACATGTCTGAAACAAATGAAAAACATGGAGAGGAGAAAAATAGTCCTAGAGAACAGTCAGAAGCAATGTATACAACTGCAAAGGCTAATTTAAGCTTGACATCAGGGGAAAAAGATTTCTAGAAATTATAGCTGTCTAAGTGTAATATGTGCTCTCTTGGGAGGTGGTGGCCTCCTCTCCTTGGAAGTTTCCAAACAGAAGTGGGGGAACTTTTTTTTACACATATTATAGTAGGGATTCTTTTCATGTCCTGGGTTGGATAAAAATGTTGATGAGGTTCTTTCCTAGTACGGTGCTTCCTAATCTGACATTCTATGATTTTGGTTTCCAACTTCATTATTAGAATGACATCAATGACATCACCTGTCCATAGAAATATCTAAGTATGGCTTTAGTAAAACCTAACTTTGTCCTAGAATTGGTCTTTTTTCAATATATCCCAAATCAAATACATCTCATTTTAAGAGTACAACTTATATTAAAGGGTAGCCTGAATCTGACCATTATAGTATCTTAAAAAAAAACTTCTTTCTATTTGGAATCTGGAAGAAACAAGTTAAAGTCTTAATTCAACTGCTTACTTGTTATGTGGTCCTGGGCAAGTGACTTAACCCCAGCCTCAGTTTCCTCATCTGTAAAATAGGGATAATAGTAACAGTTACCTTACAATGTTATTGTGAGGATCAGATGAAATAATATTCATAAAATGCTATATAAATTGTAGCTAATATAATATAACATTACATATGAATATATATACATATATATACACATACATAGGAGCAGCTAGGTGGTACAACATACATGGCTGTTTTGGAATCAGGAAGACTCAACTTCATGAGTCTAGCTTCAGACACTCACTATTTGTGTGACCCTGGGTAAGTCACTTAATCCTGTTTGCCTCAATTCCTCATCTGTAAAACCAGCTAAAGGAAATGGCAAACCATTTTCTTCACCAAGAAAATCCCAAATGAGGTCACAGAGTTAGATAGAACTGAAACCAGTGAACAATAAGAAATATAAATATGTAGAGATGTGTGGATACACACACACACACAGAGCTCCAATCATTCAGCTTAATTTGCTTGGAAATATTTCTTCTAGAATAATCCACAGAACAGTGGCTCGAATCATAGCTGTAACACTCCTGTAGGCAGGGCTGTAACTTGGCTATAAGCCAGACAAGTTAACTTGGTTGCTTAAAGCAGGGTCTTGATGAAGCCAGAATTGTGGCTTCAATTGCCCAGAAGGCAAGCCACTCATTGTTTTCTTTGGTTCCATTTTGTTCAGTTCGCTGTGGCCATAGACTCCACCCTCTCACAAATTTAGCTATTGATCACAAGGGTGACTGGGAGACAAAGAAAGAATGGCTCACTGCAAACCTATTACCATTACTGGGAAAATGACTCACATTTATGTCCTATGATGGTAAGCAATGGTGTCATTTTCATAGACAAATAACATTATTGAAACTGGACCAGTTTGAGACTGTTGTTGCATAGCCACATCCCATTTTCAATAAGTATTCCCTTTGTCTGTGCTCTATTATAAACACATCCATGCTTATTTATGTAGATGCTCATAAGGGGCTCCAATGGCCATATGCCCTTTTCAAATGTACTCATCTTCCAACTGTTAATGTTAAATACCTTGCACCTAAAAGAAACAAAACAAAAAAAGAGAACTAGAAGGAAGTGTGTGAGTCAGCCTAGTGCAATGGTATTAACCCTCCAATGAGAATCAGAATACTTGAATTCTAGACCTCTCTTACTTCCATTATTTGCTAATCATATGATTTTTGTGAAATCACTTCATCTCTGTGAGTTTCCTCATTTGTAAAATGGGGGCATTAATACCTGCTTGACCTATATTGCACTGTTGTTTTATGGATCAAATGAAATAATGCTCTTGAAAATGGTAGTAGAGAGAGTGATGGTCTCAGAATGACAGAGATCTGGGCTCCCATTCTGTCTCTGACACATATTAGTTGTGAGCCCATGGACAAATCATTTAGATTCTGAGTACCCTATCCAGAAGTGTCAACCACATGACCTAGAGATCAGAGGCAGCCCCATTCTAAATCAGATTATGCATAATTAGAAAATATTTAACAAAATAAGTTAAAATACAATGACATAAAGGTAATGTTAACAAATGGTTTTCCAGGTCAATATACCACCGTGGAGAGCCTTATGTAGGGTTGAATGGAGCTGTTTCTACTTGAGTTTGACCCCAAAGATCTCAGCATTTCTTTAAGGCTCTATATTGGAGATATTAGCCATCTCCATCAGTAGAGACAGTTTTCTGTCTCCAGAAATGCCAGAAGTTTTCTATGCTGACAAAATTACATATCAGAATGAAAGTAAATATCACATATAAGCAATCTGATGATTTCTCTTGAATTAGCAAAATAATTTGCTTGAATTAGTAATGAATTTAAAATAATTTAAAATATTTAAATAATAAATAATTTAAATAAATAATTTAAAATATTTAAAATAAACATAATTTGCTTGAATTAGCAAGAAAATGAATTTAATAAATATAGATCAATTCTATACTTTGACTGAATTGACTAGTCATTCAAGTGAAATCAGACACCCAAAGTAAGTATCACATAAAAGAGTATGGAATGGCTTCAGGTCCTCCTGAAATAAAGGTTAAGGTAGAGAGAGAGAGTACTTCCCTCTTCTCTCACTTTTCCTCTTGCCACTTTTCCCCTTTTCTATTTTAAGGACATTTCAAAATATTATTTCAAGAGAGAAAATTCTTAATCCTGTTATCTACATGAGGAAACTGAGGTCCTGAAGAGTGAAACAAATAGCTCCCATTTAGGATTACCACTAAGTAATTTTCCCCCTAAGGCAGTGTTAGGTTTTGCCAAAAATTTTAGTTGTTCCATTGGAATCAGGGGAATAAAAGTTTTGGTGGTATATGGAAGCCAGGTAATGTTATGAACAATGACTAACTATAACAAATTGCTGTTAAGATTAAAATTCTCTGGAGACCGTATCTTAATTTATAATTATTTGTTAAATAATAAAGAGGAGGGCAAGAAAGAAAAGGCACCAACCACATGTGTCCTGCTTCCTTCACAGGCCCCTTCTCCCAGCTGGATGTGCTGGAGCTCTCCTGGCCAGCCCAGAACCCAAAAATGTGTAAGAGGCAATGCTTGCCTACACTGGCACTCTCCCAGCTGCTCCTCCTACCCCCAAGCAGCCACACTAAGGGCATACTAGCATTCTCCTTGCCACCTCCTCTCTCTGAGATTCCAAGGCAAAAAAGAACTATTTTCTTCCCCCACTCTAATTTATGATCATTGTGACATCCTTTTCCTGATGTCTACTTATTTGGAAGACTCTGACCTCAGTCCAAATCCAGACTCTGGAAGTTATCACAAATCCTTAGAATGGACACAGAGAACTTGTTCAGCATCTCCCAGGATTGTAGTGAGGATTCTACCTGTTACCTCAGAAAGATACCATTTAGAGGTACAAAAGTAATATCCTTTGCTTTAAAATTCAAAGGTTGTCTTGGGGTACTAAAAAAAAAAAGGTATGAGCTCCTGTTAAATTTCCACATCTCTCTGAGGTTCCTGCTCTGCCATAGTGCTTCTTTTCTGTCATCTGACATCTGGCCTGTTGTTTGGTAAAGGCACGAAATTTTCATGATGGTAGATCTGGACCTTGTAGGCCATGTCAGTGAAAGCCAATGGAGAAATTCACTTATAAATGTATGTTTCATGACTCAGTCTGAAATTTGATCCTTTCTACCCCGGTTTCCTTGTTCTTCTGTGAAGAGGTAAAGCAATATTTCTCTTTGGCCTCCTTGTTCCTTTCTAGGACCTGACATGGTCTTCTAATCCTCAGTCCCTTCAACCTTTAACCCAGAGGATCAAAGCAACTCTTGCAGTATCCATAGCTTCCCAACAAGCCTGCTCCATTTCTAATAAACATTTATCATGGCATAGTGCCTACTTTTCCCTCATTGACATGCAGGATATAGGTCAAGGAACCTGCTCAACAAGAACCAGCCAAGAGAGGTTGGCTACGTGGCAGTTTTGGTGTTTAAAAGGACATTTGAAAGGCAAAAGAGGAATTATCTTTAGGAGGCCAAGTTTCCTTCCTTCTCAGCAGGAAAAGGGAGGAAACAATTCTTCACAGTGGAGCAAACCTGTGCTATGTAGACCTATAGGGCATAGCCTGTTTTCTCTTGACCCACATCCATTCATTTCCAAATGTAAGAACTTCACATGGAGCAATAAGGAAACTGGGGAATTCCAGGTACAAAAGAGAGAGGATAAAGTCCAAAGATGAATTCTGTTGTGGCTAGTTTTTCAGACACAAAATCTTATCTTTGTGATCAAAGGAATTTCTTCACTGGAAAATAGAAGGAGAGAGTTTGTGGTGGTGGGTGGAGCAAAGATGAAGAAAAATGGGCAGCCTAGGTAGAAAATGATCTTTTGCAACTATTTTCCTCATATTACATATTTCATGTAAAAATGGAAATCTCCCATGTTTTTATTTCATGTTTTCTGACTTGAAAGACAACCTTAGAAATGATTTCATTAATTTAGAAAGAGGAACAAGGGCACTAGTAAGGAGGTCAAAGGAGAATAGATGATGTCTGTGTATGTTACTCATGGAAGTAGCAGCTGTTCATTATCATTGCCATTATAAATAAATATTTACTGTATCACAGGATCCCAGAATGCTGGATCTAGAAAGGACCTTTGAGATAGATTTCTCTACTTTTGGGCTTCATTCAAAGATAGTTTCCAAGAATAAGGATGTAGTAGCTGGGGTGATTTTCACCTTGGTCAGACTATATCTGGAGCATTGTGTACAATGTGAGTGGATGTGCATATGCCTTGGTCTACTGGCACTGAAAGACAGCCTTTGCCCTTGATAGGACTGAGACAAAAACTGAAGCAGATCCCTGGCAGTGTCAAGCAAGTAAAAATCCCTTCTTCTTCTTTTCTGTACTATTACATTCTTCTTTATGCCTTCCCTTCACTTTTCCTTTCTCACAGCTGCATAACAGGAATAATCCATTTAAAATCTTCTATTTTTCTTCTTTATCTTCCTCAATACCCTTTGAAAACATTAAGGTTCAGAAAACATGTCGGTTTCTTCTCCCTCTATTAGAATATTAGCACAAAATCATCAGAGAATCCATTCCAATTGCTTCATTAAATTTACCTTTCTAGTTTTCTTTTGGTTCATGTTTGCATTTCAAAGAACTTACTTAGTCATGGTGTTTTTTTTTAATCAGAAATGCTTAAAAGACCCCCATGAAAGATCCATTTCACCACCATGGGATTATGCTTTAGCTTGCAGGCTAAGTTATTCCTGGTGATAACCACATATTTTATTTTATTTTATTTATTTATTTTATTTATTTTTTGCTTTGTGGAATGCCATATTCTAAAGGGAAGAGCTAAGATGGTGGAGTACAGACCAGGACCCAGCTGAACTATCTTAATATTCCTCTCTAAACAATGTTAAAATAACTGCAAAAGAGCCAATAAAAGGTCAAAGGGAGATATTTTTCCAGCCTAAGACAACTTAGGAGGTCTCCAGGAGAAGTTCATAACACCAGAGTGTGTGTAGGCCAGAAGAACAACATGAGCACCAAAAGTGGGCCATAGAGGATATCACAATAGCAACAACAGCTTTGTGAGCTCTCAACTCAGAAATGGTAAAGGTGTCAAATAAGTGGTCAGAGATTACAGAGGACCTTTTGCTGGCATTGGTTAAAGCTTATGCTGATTGGTAACTCTATTGTTCATAAGAAGTTCTGGTTTGTTCCTGGATGGAAAGGAATACTTGTGATTGGCCATAAGGGAACAGAGCTCCTGGTCACTGTTCCAGGACCAAGAGGATCACTTGTACTTGTGCTTGTAGGAAAATAGGGACTCTTCCTGGTAAAGAACAGAGCACAGACCCACAGAGCAGCAACCACATTTCTCCCAGAGTAACATCCTCTTGGAAGTACCAAAAACTTGCAGGCCCTATAGAACTAGCTCTGAAAATAGCAGAATAAAAAAAAAGTCGAAGCTTGAATCGGGCCCTTCCAGCCCCAAAGTGAGCAGAGCAAAACTTTAGGATTTAAGTAGGGTAGGCTGTCACTCAGAAGACAGTATTTAACTCCATCAAAGGTAAAGTGGAAATGAGACTTAGAGAGGTGCAGGATTTTTTGTTCAGTAAAAAGGCAAATGAAATTCAATTCTATGTTGATTGTAACAACCAAAAGGACTTTTATGATGCTCTAAAGGCTCTTTATGAGTCAAAGATTTATGCTACATATCAACTATTCAGTGGTGATAGAACCATTCTGATCCGTGATAGAACATGATCCTGGAGTGTTGGGCTGAACACTTCCATAATATTATCAACAGACTGTCAGCATCCAATGTTAAAGCCATTGACCATATACATCAGGTTGAAGTCAATCCCTCTCTAGGGATGATATAGTGGTTGATGTACAACAACTCCACAATAAATGGCATAGCCAGAACCTATATACATACATACATACATACATATATACATATACACACATATATATATATATATATATATATATATATATACACACACACACACACACACACACACAATACTCATTGATCTAACCAAGACCTTTGATAGTTAGTTGTGAGGGCTTCTGAAAGAACATGGTAAAATCACTTTGTTCAGAAAAGTTCATCAGTGTTGCATGCCAGTTTCGTGACGACATAGTTTCAGAGTCCTGGGTAACAGATGATGCTCTTGCAATTTCCCATTCATCAATAGAATGAAATGGGGCTCTGTGCTTGCTTCCATGATTTTTAGCCTGATGCTTCATCAAAGTTATCAGATACCTTTAATGAAGATGAAAATGACATTAATGTCAGCTATTGTATTGATGATAAGTCATTTAATTTGAAAAAGCTAAAAGCCAAGACTAAAATGGAAGGACAGTTGGCGAACAACATTTTGTTTGGGGATGATTGTATACTTAATGCAGCCTATGAGACTGAGATAAAAAAATGGATTGTGTTTATCAGTCACTTGTGCTTATCATCAACACCAAGAAAACAGAGGTTCTCTCCATCGGCCAGCACTGTACCATTCATATGTAGAACCATCAGTTATAGCAAGTGGAGACACTTTGAATATTGTGGATAAATTCATTTACGTTGGCAGTATACTTTCTAGGGATATAGATGATGGGATTCATACATGAATTGTCAGAGTTAACTGAGTGTTTGATAAGTTCTGAAGGAAAGTATGGGAGAGACAGACATTAAGATGCCTGCCAAACCAAAAGTTCTATAGACCTTTTGTGCTGACCTCATTGCCACATACTCCTGTGAAACCTAGACAGTCCACCAGCACCATGCCAGGAAATTGAATTGGTTCTGTTTGAATTGTCTTAGGAAGATTCTGAAGATCACCTGGCAAAATAAGGTACAAGATACTGAGTTCCTTTTCTTTCCCATGGATGGCAACAGCAAAGCAGAAAAAGATTAGGCAATTTTCAGAGATTTGGTACACAAGACTGCATTTATTTATTTGTGCCACAATACTCACAAATATCAGGGTTAGTCTAATGAAAATGATGCAGAAATTCAGAAGATAGTAAATTAAAAATAAGAACTCTAGGACCTGGCTCACAGGGATTAGTTTGCCCTTCACTGATATAGACCATTTGTGCTATCTGTGGTAGAATCTTCTGAGCTTGTGTTGGTTGAATGAGCTACAGTTGGACACACTCTAAATTAACCTTAACAAAGCAATGTCAATTTGGTCTTCTAATTCAAAGAACAAACATTACCTCTAAGAACTAATATTAAATTTCCTGTTCATCCTAATCTTCTTTAATGTTAGTGTCCTTGTTCTTTGATTGTCTCCAATTCTGTTTCCATTTTGTTTGCCTTAGGCATTTAGCACAGTGCTTATGTGTAGTTGTTTTCAGTTCTTTCTTCATGACCGCATTTGAAATTTTCTTGGCAAAGATCCTGGAGTGGTCGATCATTTCCTTCTTCAATTCATTTTGCAGAAGAGGAAACTGAGGCTGACAAGGTTAAGTGACTTACCGAGGCTCATATAGCTAGTAAGAGTTTGAGGCCAAATTTGAAATCAGATCTTCCTGATTATAGTCCTGGGGCTTTATCCATTGCACCACCTAGTTGCCCATGGTGCTTAGGTGGGAGCTTAATAAATGCTTACTGAGTTAGGCCTAGCTAACTGTCTGTTACCGATTTTGACCATCCAGCTACCTAGCATTCTTTAGACAACATGCATTCTCCATTAATCTTGTTTTTGCTCTGTGAATTATTAGGCCAAACACTTTTAGGTAGATGCATATCTCATTTTAAGACAGGATCTGCAATGTTTCAGGAGAGTATCAGATTTAACAACCATCTTGGAGAACTTAACACTTACAATCAATTATTCTTCTTTTTGAACCCTTCTCTTGTTTGGTGAGTATTCATTTCTCTCCTTGAAACCTTGTTTAATACAAATGACTGGAGAATCATAGAACTAAGCTATTTCTTTTGTTGCATAGATTGTATATTTCAATCCTCATTACATATATATATATATATATATATGTGATATGTGTGTGTGTGTGTGTGTGTGTGTGTGTGTGTGTATAGTGTATATGAGAAAACTTTAGAACCTGTATTTTGCCCTATGAAATAAATTACCTTTTTTGGAGTCAACAAACAACGATAGAACAGAATCTTATGTCTTCTGCTTCACCTGTTCATTCTTCATTTTGGAAGAAGACTAATCACTTCACACAGTGATGTCTTTAAGTATAATAATAATGACTGACATTTGCATAGAACTTCAAGTTTCACAGATCACTTTATGTACATTTTCATTTGAACTTCATGATAGTCCCATAAGGTAAATACTCTTACTATCCCTATTTTTATGATAAGGAAACTGAGACTCACAGAGTTTAGATTTGCTCATGCTTCACCTGAGCTAGTATTTGAGGAGGGTTTGATTCCCAATCTTCTTGATTTTAAGCAAATCATTCTAATTACCACATATAATAGAGAATAAGAATTGTATCAAAGAGAGTCTGCCTTTGTCTTTTTTATATTTTCATTAATGACTTCTTCAATTTATATGCAGATCTAATTGTCATAAAGATTTTACACAGATAACAAAATAAACATAGGGTGGTAGTTATTGATGATGTCTGAATTGCATTTCTTTTATTTTAGATTTCTGGAGCCTCAATCTCTCGGTGCCTTCAAAACTGTGTTGCCACCAACATAGATTTTGTCTCTGTACACTTATTTTTGTTTATCTTGCAGTTCCTTTCCATTTCCAGTTTCTTGAATATACATGGAGCTCATAGTCTTTAGAAAGCAAATATGAGAATTTCATTTTCATTGGTGAACAAAATGGTTTATTAATGAAATTTTAGTAGATCTGTTCCGTTTTTTTATTTGTAGTCCTTCTAGTTTTAGCTTCCAGTGCTCTTTGAATGATCTGGCTTGATTTGGTCTTATGAAAAGTTTTCTGCAATATCAGTTTTCTCTACTTTTAGCTGTTTTTTTGAAGTGATATTGCTCATACTCTTCCATCCTCCTCAATAGGTTTGATTTATTTTTTTCTCCCTAAGAAATAATCTTTTTTATTTCAAGCAATGTGTAATAGAACCAAATTAGAAATAGGAATTTAGACATGCCTGGAAGTATATTTTGCAAGAATTTAATTCACATTCTAAGAAAATTTGAAATGTATTAGAGATCATCTAGCTTATCCTTGTTTTCATGTCAAAAACAGGATAAAAGAAGGCCAGAGAGTCAAAACAACTAATCAAAGTCAGACTATGAGACTATAATCAAATGTCCTAACTCTTGGTCCAGTGTAAGTTAAAGAGGCTTTGCAAATCAGTCTTTACAGTTTTCTAAGACTGTTGCCCATGGTTGCCAGTCTAGTAACCCTTTAAAAAAGGAACTAAGTTTAGTCTGGTATGATCTGCTCCTGATAAAGACATGCTGTGTGATTACCACTTCCCTTTCTAAATGCTTACAAATCATCCTTTTAGAATTATATTTTTCAAAACAGAGAGGTAGGATCAATGACTGAGAATTAAGTAGGTGAAAGAGTGTGCAAAGTTGGGAGATAGATGGAAAGATGTGGTGTGATAGAAAAAGTACTTGAACTTTCTAGCTTCCACTTTTACTAGTTGTATAAACCAGGGAAGCTTCTTTAGTCTCAGATTCAATCTCAGTCTTAGTTTTCTCATCAGCAAAATGGAATTAATAATATACTTTCAACATCAGAGTATTGTTTTGCAGAAAGTGCTCTGTAAGCTAAAAATTTAATATAAATGTTATTATGTTTAATGATATTATGTGTGAGGCAAAAGAATATCACTAGAGATGAACAAAAGTACTTGAGGGCAGTACTGAGGACCCAGCTGAACATCCATGTTATGAATTTGTAATGGCCCCAGTCAATACAGTTTTGAGACTTTCTTCAACTGTGCCTATTAGCCTGAGGGAAAGAGTAAGAAAAGTGTCCTGTGGTGGTAACTCAGTTTGGGGATTGGAGAATGACCCAATAAGCAGAGCAGAAGACCAAGTGGGTAGATGACTATCAGATATCATAGAAAATAGCTTCGAAGGGAATGTTCATGAACAGTATTAACCAGTCAGCATAAAACCAGGTCTTGCAAGAGGGCAGAAGCTATGTGAATTGTCAGCACTCAGTTCTGGGACATGGATATCCCCAATTCTATTCTCAGAACTGCAGCTGACTCATTGTTTGACCTCTGGCTAATCGGCGTCTATGCCTCAATTTCCTGAGTTGTGAATGCTCATTAGAAAGTCCAAGGAGAATGAACTGAGTTGTAAAATATGAATTCTGTATGGTTTCTTAAGGGAGATAGCAGGCATGTCCTATCTCAAAAATGACAGTGTGGACTTCATGCACAATGAGTCTCATCACACCAGGAACAAAAGGATTGGAAGATAAAAGGGTACCCTTTATTTGCTAGTACCTCAAATTTGTGTAGGAACAGTCATTGTCTGCTTCTAGGATCTCAATGGTTTATTTTCTTTTAAAAGCTGCAGGAAATATAACAATGTCTTTACTGAAATGATGCTTTTGGTAGGAGTTTCTGGTCACTCAATTTTTTTTTGATCATGAAGACAGAACTTCTTGTACTTCTGGATGTTTCCTACTTTCTGGTTTCTAGCTTACTTACATCCTGGTTCTTCCATCGCCTGACCCATATAGTTTTGGCTGTTTTTCATAACATCCTGCCTAGTTTCCCCCAAGTTATGTTTACTCTCTTTTCCTGTTGGCTCCTTGGAATATGGCAATCCTAATGTCACCCTCCACTCTCACCCCAATGATCAATTTCCTGCTATTTAGGAAAGAATATCTATCTTTTATATGAGTTGTAAAATGCTTTGCGCCCATTATTTAATTTGATTCTCACTACATCTGGAGGATCTTTACTCCTGCAGAAGATATAGAAAGTGTTATTTTCTCTATTTTATGGATGAGGTAACTGATATTCAATAAGCTGAAATGCCATGCCCAAGGCGACATGTTTAATAAATGTTGAAGATGGAAGTTGAATTCAGGGCTTTAGATTTTAACTTCAATGCTGTTTCCATTCAGTACTAACTTAAATTTAGGTCTATTTTTGATTTTGTTTTATCTGAGAACTGATTGCTATTCCTTCCTTCTTAAGCTTTAGCTTAAGCTGAGTACACTCTACTATACTCCTTAATTTCAGTTCTGTGTGTCTTTCTTTCTTAAGTGTTTCTCTAATACACAATATATTGTTGGATTCTGGTTTCCAACTTTATTCTGCTATCTGCTCCTATAGTGTGGATTAGCATATCTCATTCATATTCATAGTTCTGACTACTAATTCTGTATTTCCCTCCATTATATTTTCTTTTGTTTATCCTTCTATCCTATCCTTCCTAAAAAGTCTGTTTTGCTTCTGACAACTGCCTCCCTTAATTTTTCCTCCTTTTGATAGTCCCTATCTCATCTCTCTTATTTCCTTTCCCTCTTAAGGCTCTATTGGGTGAGATAAATTTTTATAATCAGCTGAGTGTACAAATAGATTCTTCTCTCTTTGAAATAATTCCAATGAGAGCACGGTTCAAGCATTATTTACCATTCCTATCCTAATTTTCCCCTGCATTATAAAAAAATTCCAATGAGCCTGAGGTTCAAGCAATCTGCTCCCCATTTTCATCTCTACTATAAAAGTTCTTTAATGTGAGCTTCTTTTATGTAAGAAAATTTGCCCCATTGTATCTAGGCAGCTAAACATCTTGCTAGTCAGAATGCTGGGCTTGGAGTCATGAAGACCTGAGTTCAAATCTAACCTCAACATTAGTTATGTGACCCTGGACAAGTCACTTAACCTCTGTTTTCCTTGGAAGCATCTAAGTTTGCTCAGTGGTTAGAGCATTAGACATGTAGAAAGTCAGAAAAAGTTGAGTTCACATTTGACCTCAGGCATTTACTAGTTGTGTGACCTAGAGAAAGCTGTTTGCCTCAATCTGGTAGAAAAGGAAATAGTAAACCACTCCAATATCTTGGCAAGAAAATCCCATGGGGAGTATTAACAAGATATAATCCACAGAATCACAAAGAATCAGACATGACTAAACACCTGAAAAACAACCTTTCCTTTCCTCCTCCTGCATCCCTCTTTCTCACACCTATATTATTTTTTTGAAGATCATCAGAACATAATCAACTTATAGCCATGTTCTCTATCTAGACACCTTCTAAATGTCCTCATAATAATAAAATTCTTAAGAATAGCATATATCATCTTCCCATATAGGAATATAAATAATTTAACTTTATTGAGTCATTTATGACTATGTTTTCATGTTTACCTTTTTATGTTTCTCTTGAGTCTTGAATTTGAATGTCAAATTTTCCATGTAGCTCTGGTCTTTTCAACAATAATGTTTGAAAGTCCTCTATTTCATTAAATATCCCTTTTTTCCCCCCAAAAGGAGTATAGCCAGTTTTTCTGAGTAGGTTATTCTTATTTGTAATCCTATCTCCTTTGCCTTTCAGAATATATTTCAAGCCCTCTGGTCCTTTATTGTGGAAGCTGCTGAATCTCTCCAATCCTGATATTAACTCCATGATATTTGAATTTCTTCTTTCTGATTACTTGCAATATTTAACCTTGGGAGCTTTGGAATTTGACTTTCCACAGTCCTGGGAATTTTCCTTTTGGGATCTCTTTTAGGAGGTATGGATGGATTCTTTCAATTTCTATTTTACCTTCTGGAACTAAGATATTAGGTGAATTTTCCTTGATAATTTCTTTAAAATGATATCTAGATTATTTATTTTAAATCATGGCTTCAAGTTAGTCTAATAACTCTTAATCTTTCCTTAATCTATTTTCCAGGTTAGTTGTTTTTCTGATGAGATATGTCACATCTTCTATGTTTCTATTCTTTTGACTTAAAGGCTCTTGAAGGCTCAACCTTCTATTCGCTCAATTCTAATTTTTAAAGAATTTTCTTTAAAGAATTTTTGTACTTCCTTTTCTTTTCTTTGCCAAGTCTGCTTTTTAATAAGTTCTTTTCTTCAGTGAATTTTTGTGCCTCTTTTACAAAGCATATTCTGTTTTTTTATTTTTTTTTATTTTTTTTCATATTCTGTTTTAATAGGTCTTACTTTATTTACTATTTTTGTGCCTCTTTTACCAAGCTGTTAATTGTCTTTTCATAATTTTCTTGCATCACTCATTTCTTTCCCCATCTTTACTTCTACCACTCATCTCTTTCTTTAACTTTTCTAGTAATTCTCATTGGCCTTAGATCTAATGAGCAGTTTTCTTTCCACATTGTTGTCTTCTACATTTATGCAGAAATCATTAAAAAAGTCAACTTGGACTTCTTTCTTTAGCACATTTCTTAGTATGTACATAAGATTATAATACCCATAAGGAAAATTTTCCTGACATGTTCCCTGGCCTGCTGGCTCTAGAATAAGAATTTAATTTTTGTATGTGTGTCATGGATCCAATTTGGTAATCTAATAAAGCCTGTAATTCCTTTTCAGATGTTTTTAAAAACATAAAATAAAACATATAGGTTTACTAAAAAAATCAATTATATTGAAATGAAATTTTCAAAATGTTCCAATAAAAAAGTTCCCAGACCCCTTAAAAACTCTTGAGCTAGACCAGTACTATTGTCATTAAGTGACTCACAGGGAAAGAATAATTTCAATACTTATTTCAATTAAGGAATTTGGAACAACTGGATAAGTACTCTTTTAGCAACATGTATTAGAATTGTTAATAATGATAGTGACATTTATGGCACATCATCATTTATGAAACACTTTACATAAAGAGCTTCATTTAATTCTCATAAAAATACTATGAAATAGGTTCACTTATGACTTTCATTTTACAGATAAAGAAACCAAGGCTCAAAGAATTTAAATGACTTGTTCTGGGTCACATATCTAGTATCTGTTTGAGACAAACTTAAGACTTATGTCTTCTTGACTCCAAGTTCATTGCTTATCCATTGTGCAACACTGACCTATGTATTTTTAGTGGTCTTTTAAAGAGGCTTAAAAATACATCACAATGCACTGAACTTTGTATTTGATATCTCTCAATTTAGCTAGGTTATTCCTCCCATAATGGATCCTTATTGGGTACATCCTCAAAAACTTCAGCTTGATAAGAATTATTAGAGTTACCTCTACTTGTATAATTTTAGGAATTAAAAATAAATTACATGTCACAATAAAATATTTGGAATAAGATTTTAATAGAGAAGGGGAAGGAATAACATTAATAAAAATATATCGAGGTTATTCCCAGACTTCAGTTGATAGGTTTTCCAGTGTGGATACTGGCATACATTAAATCTGTATTTCCTCAGAGTTAGGAGCCCTCTATAACTTCGTATATAGTTTTTAGGAAATTTCCAGATATAATTACTACAGAACAATGATCTTGATTTCTATTCCTGTGAGTAAGAGCTTGATAGTAGACATATAGAAAAGGAAGTAGTGGGGGCAATTGGTGGCATAATAGATAGAGAGGTAGGCCTGAAGGTGAGAGAACTTGGGTTCAAATCTGATATCATATACTTCCTAGACTTGTGACCCTGAGCAAGTCACTTAACCCCAGTTCCCTAGCCCTTGTATTCCTATCTTAGAATTGTTACTAGAACATAAAGTAAGGATTTAAAAAAGAAAGTTGTAGTTACAAAAAGCCATATATATCTTCTATAAATAGAAAAATAATACTAAAATGTATTCACAAAAACAAAAAATCAAAGATATTGAGGGAATTAATGAAAAAAATATGAAGGAAGGAGGCCTAGCTCTATATGATCTCAAACTAAATTTTAAAGCAATAATCATCAAAACAATCTGATGCTGATTAAGAAATAGAATGGGAAATCAATATACAGTAATAAATGCTAATAGTAGCCTAATATTCAATAAACCCAAAGATGTAATCAATTTGGGGAAAAACTCTGTATGTGAAGAAAACAGCTGGGAAAACTCAAAAACAATATGGCAGAAACTAGACATAGACCAATATCTCATACCATACACCTAGATAAAGTAAAAAAAAATGGATATTTGATGTAGAAATAAAGGGCCATACCATACACAAATTAGGGGAACATGGAAAATGTTACCTGTCAGTCTAAAGGATAAGGAAAGAATTTATGGCCAAACAAAATATAGAGGACATAAAAATGAAATGGATAATTTTGATCATATTAAATTAAACAGGGCTTGTAAAAACAAAAACAATGCAACCAAGACTAGAAGGAAACAAAAAATTGAAGAAAAATTTTATACACAAATGTGTCTGACAATGGTCTCATTTCTCAAATACATAAAGAACTGAGTAAAATTTATTAAAATACAAAGCATTTCTCAATTGACAAATGGTCAAAAGATATGAATAGGTAGTTCTCAGATGAAAATTAAACTACTTATGAAGAAATGTTTCAAATCACTATTGATTAGAGAAATGCAACTTAAAACAACTCTGAGATACCACCTCATATCTAGCAGATTGACTAATATGACTAAAAAGGAAAATAATAGTTATTGGAGGGCAAGTAAGAAAACTAGGATGCTAATTGCTTATCCATTGTCCAACAACATATTTTAAAATGGTCTTTTAGAGAAAAATTGTAAACTGTTGCAACCATTCTGGAGAGCAATTTGGAACCACACCCAAAGGGCCATAAAATTATGCATGCCCTTTGACCCAGCAATACCACTACTGGGTCTGTAGCCCGAAGAGACCAGAGACAAGGAAAAATGACCTAAGAAGAAATATTTTCAGCATCTCCCTTTGTTGTGGGAAAGGATTGGAAATCAAACCGGTGACCATCAGTTGGGGAATGGCTGAACAAATTGCGTCAAATAATTGAAATAAAATTCTATTGCACCATAAGGAATAATGAATAGAATGAGTTCAGAAAAACCTGGAATGACTTATATGAACTGATTCAAAGTGAAGTGTGCAGAATCAGAAGAACAGGGCACACAATAACAGGAATATTGTACAATGATCAACTGTGAAGGATTAAACTATTATTAGTAAAACAATGCTCTAATATAATTCCAAGGGATTCATGAGAAAAATGTTATCCATAGCCAAAGAAGGAACTACTGAAATCTGATTGCAGATAAAGCTCACCATCTTTCATTTTATTTCCTTCATGAGTTTTTTTTTTATTGTATGTGTGATATGTGTCTTCTGTCATTGCATAGGGAATATGGAAATATGTATTGCATGAAAGCACTAGTAAACCTATGTCAGATAATTTACTTTCTGGTGCGGGGGGAGAGAGGAAGAGATAGAATTTGAATCACAGAATGTTAGAAAACATGTCAAAAATTGCTTCTACATATAATGGAAAAAGTTAAATAAAAAAGAGCCAGCATAACTTCATCAAGAACAAGTCATTTTGATACCTTTTTTTTTCCAAATAGAATTAACAGAATGATGAAGCTACAGCTTATCTATATTTTAGCAAAACATTTGATAAAGAATTTCATATCATTCTCATGGAAAAGATAGAGGTGAAATAGATGAAATATTAGATGGATTTGGAAATGTCAAAAGACTGGACTTGAGAAAGTAGTCACTTAGTAGCTTAGTGGCAAATTGGTAAGAGTGTCCCAAGGGTCTTTGCATTGCCCTATGTATTTTAGCATTTTCATTAAGGATTTTTAATAAAAAGATAGATAGAACACTGGTCAAATTTTAATGTGGCTCAATGTATACTGGGACAGTTAACACCCTAAATAAGAAAGTCAGGATCAAAAAATTCTTCACAGTCTAGAACACTGGGTTGAATCTACTCAATTGCAATTCATTATGGCTGAATGCAAAGATTTATGTTTGGGTTAAAAGAATCAACCTCTCAAGTAAGGAATGGAGCAGAACAGTTGGACAGCAGTTTATTTGAGAAAAAAGATCAGGAAAGTTTTAGTGACTATAAACTCATTTGTTAAGTCAGAAATTTGGCTGCTAAAAGGCTATTGTATTTCTAGGATATGTTAACAGAGGCATATTTCCAGAAATAAGCTGATGAGAGTCTCTCTCTACTTAGTCTTGTTCATACCTCATCTGGGGTATTGCATTCAGTTTTGTCTAAAAGAGGACATGGATAATCTGGAAAATGTCTAGAGGATGCAACTAGGATGATGAAGCCTTTGAGTCCACATAATATAAGGATGAATTGTAAGATTTGATCATATATGATTAGGAAAAGAGAAAACTCAGTAGGGGCATGATACCTTTGTTAAACTAATTAGAGGGCTACCATATGGAAAAAGGAAAAGGCAAGACCAGATGCAATAGGTAGAAAATATCAAGAGGCAGGTTCAGGCAATTTCAGGAAACACTTTATTCTAGTTATAGATACTGAAAAATGCAATGAGCTACATCAAGAGGTGGAATAACTCCTTCAAGGAAATCTGGAAGTTAGTTACATTAGAGTGGAGCTATCTCTGGGATATGAATTGGGTTAGATGGCTACGGAGGTCCCTTAAATCTTAAAATGTTCTTTCTGTACTTTTCTCTCCTTTTTGATTTACACACACACACACACACACACACACACACACACACACGAGTCATAGATGACTTAAGAAGGCCAACAGATAACACATAAAAAAGGTTAAATACTCAGAAATACATAAAGTATATGCATAGTATTATTTAATACCAACATATATTATCTTTTAATACCATGAACATATACAATTACTTTTTAAAAGTTAAAATAAATAAAAAGTTAAAGTTTGCTAAAAGACTATGAAAACCAGCATATGACACACAAAGGTAGAACTATAGCCATATCTTAAAAGTTTAATAACTTGTAAATGCATTTAAGATACTATAAATATCCATTAAAGAAAAAGAAAAAAAACAGACTTGTTCTCTAATATGGAAGGAAAGCCAAAAAACTTTTATGCTGATTTTCCAGATTGTGGAGTTACAACATCCTTAATCCATGTGTTGTTGGAAGGATACGAGTATTTTCTAATTTATTTTTTACATTTATTAAAATATTTTTTGATCTCTAAATTCTCTCTATCCCTTCTGACCCTCCTCCACTCACTGAGAAGGCAAGCAATATAATATCAATTTTGCATGATTGTGCTCTAAAATTTAAATGTTGAGCCCTGGGTCACCCATCTAATAAGTATCAGGTAGAACTTGAAACCAAGCCTTCTTGACTCCCAAGTTCAGGCCTCTATTTACTACCCATTTCTGCCCAGGCCACTGATATGAGATTAGAAACAATCCATGAAATAAACATTGATATTTATAGATTCTTTATGATTTATAAAGTGCTTTCATATCCATTATCTCCTATCTCTTCAGGAAGCCTGAAAAGTAAAATGAACTGGTATTATTTTCATTTTGTAGGCTAAAAGATAGGAAGCAACTTGCACAAAACTATAGGAATGCATAGAGGAATTGGACTAGAATCACAACTTTAACAAACCTTTTTTTTTTAAAGGTGTTTATTATGTGCAAAGCACTGTACTTGCTGCTGGAGGAGATAAGAAGATTAATGAGACATGGTCTTCTCCCTTGGGGAGGTCATTATCTAGCAGAACCTATGTCTCCTAAGTTTTTGTATAATGTACTTTCAAATACATCAACATGCCTCCTTCAGGGGCGTGGGATATAGCTATCTATATATAGATATATGTTTATGTAGTCCAGAAAACATAGGTATGCATGCATACATATATGTATTTTGCCTTCTGTTTTTATGTATACATATATGTATGCATGTATGCATGCAAGTAATGAGTGAGGACTCTGTCTTTAGAGTATGTGCAGTGTGTTGTGTCCAGTTCCAACTGAGATGGTGGCTTGCGTAATAGTGGGACTCTTCCCCCCATTTCAGAATATGTCTATGTATCCTTTGTTTCCTGTTGGTTTACTACCTGTTGATAAAAATCATTTTCATTGGCCACAGAGATGAAACCGAGTGTGCATGTAGAAGATCCAAGTGAATGATATCTTGATTTCTTTCTACAGCTTTGTGTCAGAAGGAAGGATTTCTTTCTGTCTCTAGATATATGTAAGGATGGAATTTGTGGGGGACACTGAGTCCTATCTCTACCTTTCTTCCATGTATCCTAGAATCCATAGTCCCTCTTCTTTTTGTATTTATTCTTTAGGTGAGTCTCTGGAGCTAGAATGGAACAAACTACCATCAAGGCATCAGACTAGCAACTGGAGTATGCAAAAAATTCTGCTAGTACCCCAGAAAGTCAAATCTGAACCTACTTGATTTATCCTAGCAGAACACGATCTTGGTGACTGATGTGTCTCATCCTGCAAGCAAGAGACACTTGTTCCTTGGGGAGGACTCCTTAAAGGGGGAAAGGACCCCTCGGTCACACATGTTTGGACAATCATATCTATATTTCACTACTCAGGTGCTTGAAAGTTAAACCTACTCTTTTCAGGGATTCTTTTTTTTTTCCAGTATTCGGTATATGCAGGAGGAAGAGCATGTCCTGAATTAAGAATATCTCTCACTTGAAGTTCGAGTTAATTATCCCCAATGACAAGATGTATAAAGAGAGGATTATGTGTTCCCTACTTTTAGAAGGGTGATTTTTGAAATTCTGCCTTTGTTATATATATGCTGTATCTTATCAGTATATATCCTTTTGTAAAACCCAGTTTATATCAACTAGTTAATGGATTTGGGGAAGATACCCAATGGTATGGTAAATGCACTCAGGAGTATTAAAAAAGTATTAGGAATATTGGCAAAAACTCTAACCCCTCAACATTATTTCTAGGGTCCTAAGCATTATTATTATGAGTAGTATTAATTCTTTTCTGGGCACCTGATTACCAATGTGAGTGGGAGATGGGGAAGTAGCCCTTGAGGGGGTTCTCTCTCTGTCTCTTTCTGTCTCTGTCTCTCTTTCTCTCTTGTTTGTTCTGGATTGTGGTTTCATAGAGAATTTTCAGTATGGGAACTCTACCCACCGATACAGGTCTGATACCTATATGTAACTTAGAGTCTCAGAGAGATGCCTGGGACACTAAGAAGCCAATTGTTCATAGATACTCAGCTAATACGGGTCAATGGCTGATTTTTAAGTTGGGTCTTCTGCCTCCAAGACAATGATAGAGTCAGAGGAGCTATAATTGGCCTCTGTCATTTAATACCTACATGACCTGGGGCAAGACACTTAACCTTTCTGGGTTAAGAGAGGACTCTGGTTTTCTACAAAACAAGAGGTTGGACTAGATGACCTCTGAGGTCCTTTCTAGGTCTGAATCTTTCATCTTATGATCTCTATGCCAGGTGTTTTTCCTTCATTAAGAACTAAAGAGACATGAGAAAGAGAAAAAGGAATATAAGCTTCCAGATAAAGGCAACAGGAGAAAGAAGGATGGAAATAACAGCAGAGGGAAAGGCTAAGAAGGGACAATGGGAGGGGAAAAGTATAGACATTTTAAGAAATTGGGTGGACAAAAGAGAAAAAGGAAAACGAAAGATTCTTTTTTCTTCTTTGGAGGAGGGACTCGCTCTTTGTCTCTAGGGTTTTCACCATTTCTAGTTACACTTAACCAATAAATTATGCTTACTAGATATAAGCCTCATCAAACACCCCTTCATTCCATTCCCTTATCTAACACTGTTGTCCATATCACCAGTTTGTGTGAGTCAGAGAACAGCTTGCCCAGCCTGAAGTCCTCACATACTGGCATGGCAGTGGCAGCTCTCTGAAGGACTTCCTGTGGTCAAGTGAAAGGCTGATGAAGAAGAGAAATTGCACTGGGGACTTTATCTTCTTAATTTCCCTTAACTCTTAGGAGCCAACAGCTCCAGCAGAAAGCTAATCCTGCCACTTTCCTAACAAAAGGATTCTGTTCATTAGAGTAATCCAGCAGCTGGAGACTGATAGATCATCCCTTGTGAAGGGGCGTATCCTGCCATCCCCTTTGGCAGTCATTCTGAGTCAGACTTCATTCCCACGACACTGCCAACAATACTAATTAATAGAAGAGGAGGAAGCACAGGTGGTGCTAAGGCCACCCAGCAAGGATGACTAGGATGACACCCTGGGCTTCTGCTCCATTGTTTCTTAGAACAGTTTTGGAGTTTTCTTTCATCAGTAAATGGTGTCCCTTTTGGAGGACTGAAGAGTGGCTCTAAGATAGGGCATGGCCAACTGTCCACCAGTGTTCAACTCTCAAAAGGTAGAATTATAGCTTTAAAACAGGAAGGTTGAGGAATAGAAGGACCTTTCCTAAAAATAATAAACAGTATATACTTAAAACCATCAACAAGCATTATATGTAATGGGGATAAATTAGAAACCTTCCCAATAAGATCAGGAGTGAAACAAGGATGCCCATTATCACCTCTATTATTCAACATAGTACTAGAAACACTAGCAGTAGCAATTAGAAAAGAAAAAGAAATTGAAGGTATCAAAATAGGCAATGAGGAGACTAAGCTAACACTCTTTGCAGATGATATGATGGTATACTTAAAAAATCCTAGAGAATCAACTAAGAAGCTGGTAGAAATAATCAACAACTTTAGCAAAGTTGCAGGGTACAAAATAAATGCACATAAATCATCAGCATTTCTATATATTTCCAACACATCAGAGCAGCAAGAGGTAGAAAGAGAAACACCATTTAAAATCACCCTAGACAATATAAAATACTTGGGAACCTATCTACCAAAACAAACACAGCAATTATACGAAAACAACTACAAAACACTTTCCAAACAAATAAAACTGGATCTCAACAATTGGAAAGCCATTGATTGCTCATGGGTAGGATGAGCTAACATAATAAAAAGGACCATTCTACCCAAATTAATTTACCTATTTAGTGCCACACTTATCAAATTACCAAAAAACTTCTTTACTGAATTAGGAAAAACTATAACAAATTTCATTTGGAATAACAAAAGATCAAGAATATCAAGGGAAATAATGAAAAAAATGTGAAGGAAGGGGGCCTAGCAGTACCTGATATTAAACTATACTATAAAGCAGCAGTCACCAAAACAATATAGTAATGGCTAAGAGACAGAAGGGAGGATCAGTGGAATAGACTTGGGGTTAATGACATCAGCAAGACAGTGTATGATAAACCCAAAGAGCCCAACTTTTGGGACATGAATCCACTATTTGACAAAAACTGCTGGGAAATTTGGAAAACAATATGGGAGAGATTAGGTTTAGATCAACATCTCACACCCTACATCAAGATAAATTCAGAATGGGTGAATGACTTGAATATAAAGAGAGAAACTATAAATAAATTAAGTGAACACAAAATAGTATACCTGTCAGATCTCTGGGAAAGGAAAGATTTTAAAACCAAGCAAGAGTTAGAGGAAATTACAAAATGTAAATTAAATGGTTTTGATTATATTAAGCTAAAAAGCTTTTGTACAAACAAGAACAATGTAGTCAAAATCAGAAGGGAAACAACAAATTGGGAAAAAAATCTTTATAACAAAAAACTCTTACAGGGGTCTAATCACTCAAATATACAAGGAGTTAAATCAATTGTATAAAAAATCAAGCCATTCCCCAATAGATAAATGGGCAAGAGACATGAACAGGCAATTTTCAGGTAAAGAAATCAAAAGTATCAATAAGCACATGAGAAAGTGTTCTAAATCTCTAATAATTAGAGAAATGCAAATCAAAACAACTCTGAGGTATCACCTCACACCTAGCAGATTGGGTAAAATGAAAGAAGGGGAGAGTAATGAATGTTGGAGGGGATGTGGCAAAATTGGGACAATGATGCATTGCTGGTGGAGCTGTGAACTGATCCAATCATTCTGGCTGGCAATTTGGAACTATGCTCAAAGGGCTATAAAAGAATGCCTGCCCTTTGATCCAGCCATACCATTGTTGGGTTTGTACCCCAAAGAGATCATAGATAAACAGACTTGTACAAAACTATTTATAGCTGTGCTCTTTGTGGTGGCAAAGAACTGGAAAAAGAGGGTATGTCCTTCAATTGGGGAATGGCTGAACAAATTGTGGTATATGCGGGTGATGGAATACTATTGTGCTCAAAGGAATAATAAACTGAAGGAGTTCCAGGTGAACTGGAAAGACCTCCGGGAACAGATGCAGAGCCAAAGGAGCAGAGCCAGAAGAACATTGTACACAGAGACTGACATACTGTGGTAAAATCGAATGTAATGGACCTCTGTACCAGCAGAAAGCAATGACCCAGGACAATTCTGAGGGATTTATGGTAAAGATGCTACCCACATTCAGAGGAAGGGCTGCAGGAGAGGAAACATGTAAGAAAAACAATTGCTTGAACGCAGGGGCTGAGGAGGCCCTGATTGGGGATGTAGACTTGTAACTACCACACCAATGCAACTAACAACAATTTGGAAATAGGTCTTGATCAAGGACACATGTTAAAACCAGTGGAAATGTGTATCGGCCATGGGTGGGGGGGTTTGGGGGGTGAAGGGGAAAGTAGGAGCATGAATCATGTAATCATGTTAAAAATGAATATTAAATGTTTAAAAAATTAAAAAAAACAGGAAGATTGTCCTCACATCAAGCAGGTATAGAAAAAGCTTGAAATACTTTTAAAGAAGGAAGTGAAGATATGAATCATAAAGATGGGGCATGACTTGTATCTCATTTTAAATGATGAAAGATTCAGAAAAGTGGATGCTAAAGGAAACTGAGGCATAAAATGGAGTCTTCTTGCAAAAGCCCTCAGGAAAGGAAGCAGAGAGAAAAAAAGATACAAAAAATAATGGCTATTCAAAAAAAAAATAAAGATATATGAGAAAAGAAATTAAGGAATGATGAGGGCAATAGGACAGAGAAGAATGGAAATAAAAGGTGAAAGGGAAGATGAAGAAGGAACAATGGAGGAAGAGGAGTTGAAAGGGAAGGCAGAGAAGAAATGCAATAGAAAAAAAAGGATGAAGCAAAGGTTCCATTTTCATAGGGGGAGGAGGGGATTTTGCTTTCCTCTCTGTAGTCTCATGTCTCATTTCCCTCCCCAATTCTTTATCTCTCGCTCCCAGATTATGAGTCTTCCCTTTCATTTTGCTGTGCATATAAGCAAAGGATGGCAGTCAGGAATGTCTTTAAGAATCTGGACTCCTAGTTGCTCTTTTCGTAAAATGATCTTTATCTCTTTCGCTTTGAAGCTAAAATACAAAGCACACTGGCTCCACAGAGATCACAGTGAGACACTTTCTGCTGAAGGTAGAGGGATGATTCTTAAATACAGTAGGGTTTATAAATCTATTCCACATACAGTCCCATTTTCTCCCACCATAATTTATTTTTTTCCATGTATGCTCATTATCAAAGGTAGGAGTATATCAAATAACACTTTTCTCCTTTCTTGGCTGTTCTTCCCCTCTGTCAGAGTCCTATAGGGAAAGCATAATGACACTTAGGTGACATCACAATAATTTCCGGAGCTGATTATAATGTTGGAAACACATGGATTTAGGATGTTACTTGGGGACTGAATGGGAGGAAATCCCAGGCTGTAAGGGGGAAAATATTCCATGCAAATCCTTAAAGGATCCATGACTTCATCAGTGCGGGTGCTTCCTTCCTTGACACAGGACATAACCACTTCACGCCATAATAGATGGTCCTCATGAATTGTATGGCTGAAAACATTCATCACCCAGTTTCCAACCTGATGGCAATGGAGTCTCTGCACTTCCTTAGGCTTATTTGCCATTAAGCGTCAGTCAGTTTTTGCAAAGGTCCACCTTTGCAACCTTACGAGCTTGATAGAACTTGTCAGAGTTTGAGCTTGATGGCAATTACTGTTGAGGAGCCAGAATCCTCTCAGTGCCGTTGCAAAACATCAGGGTAGGACTTTGATGGAGGTTGGCCTAAATATTTTCAGAAAGAGCCGAGGAAAAAGAAAATGAATAGCAAACTAAGCTCTGTTTCTCCCCCCTTTCCCCTTTATTTATAGATGTTTTCTTTCAAAGTTGGTTTCTATGTCAAAGCCCCTCTTTAACATATAGATGAGCCTTAGCACATAATAAAATTCAACAGGGAAATAGCATGTAAATTGAATGGATGTATTAGTTCCTGAAACATTCCTCTTCCCATCTGCTTCTACCTGACAAAAAGAAAAGTCTTCGTTTACAACCTATATAAGCAGAGTTCTTCTCCCTTGCAGTTACCTCAATCATTTCAGGGGTGATGGAGCCATGCTGGTTCATGGTGTGGTAGTCAAAAGTTCACTGCCTTCCCCCCCAAATGCTAATGTAACTGGCATGAGATCCTGTATATTGAAGAAATTTGAAATATGCAACAAGGCCTCTGCCAGCCTTACTGTAGGAGGACCAAGACTGTCAGGAACCTGGCTGACTCCAATATGTCTGCCCTACTTCTCTCCTAGTTATAATTCTTTCTCCATCTGGCATAAGGTGGCCCTATAGGCTCAGTACTCTCTTACCACCTGTATTCTCCTTGAGTTTTTTTTAGACACAGAGGAAAATGAAGAAAAGAATAGATTAACCTGATTTAACAGAACCCCAAAACTTAGAACGGGGAGGAACTTTGGAGCTTATGTAGTTCAGATGAGAACAGGTTGAGAATACCTTTTATAATACTTTCTCATAAGTGCCTCTGCTTGATACCCCTAAGAATGGGGAGGTGACCATATAGGTAAGAGCCATCTGTAAGAAAGGGAAGGGTCTATGTCTGCAGTGAGTTGCTACCTTTAAGTCATTTAGGTAATAGCAGGAAATCAGCTTTCTATAAAGCACTGGTTTTCTAAAAGTGGCTTCTGATAGTCTTCCAGAAGTCAAATGTGAGGTTTCTGGGATGATCAGGGAGGACTGACACTAGTGTGAGGGCTTGCTGGGGCCTTTTCAGGTCTGCTTAACTACCTTTGGTGTCCACCTCGCACACAACTCTCACCCGTGGCTCCAAGACTTTAGAGCAGTGGTTCCCAAACTTTTTTGGTCTACCGTCCCCTTTCCAGAAAAAATATTACTTAGGGCCCCCTTCACATACTATCACTGCCCCCTTACAGTTATTCACCACCCCCAAGTGCACGTGTGGCCATCACCACTCTCCTGGATCACTGCAGCACCCACCAGGGGGCGGTGGTACCCACTTTTGGAATCACTGGCTTAGAGCATACTCTTTAGTAACACTGACTCGGCAGATGCTCTAAACTGGGTTAAGGGAACTGACCTCAAACTCATCATTGAGTTTAGGGGGATGTCTACCACAAGCATGTGAAGATCTCCCCCAGAGAAACAGCTAGATAAGAACAATTTGTTCCAATGGCCATGAAGGTGACTGAAGCAGGTGCTGTGGAGCCCTTAGAGCTTAGAGACCAAGACATCCACAGTTTTCCTGGACACCACCATTTGTCCTAATTTTTGCCTTGTCATTGGACTTCAATAACTGAAAGAGTTAGGATGTCGATTTTGTGCAGTTTTGCCTCACTTAAATCCAATTCTCTGATGTCATTGGTCCTCGAAAACAATGATTGAACAACAAGGTAACAAATGGGTCAGGACTGGAACCCAAGTGTTCTGAATTCTAGACCAGACTTCTTCCCCTTCCTGATTCCCTATATTTGGTCAGTTGCCAAAGCTTGTCAATTCTGCCTCTATAATCTTTCTTGTATTGGTTCCTTTTCTTCTCCATACACAGGCACCATCCTTGTTCAGAGCTTCCTCACTTCTTAGCTGAAATAGAAGAATAGACTTCTAATTGGTTTGGATGCTTTTAATTTCTCTTTCTAATCCATCCCAAGGCATAATTCTTATCATGTCACTGCTCTACTCCAAATCTTCAGTAACACCCATTGCCTAAATCAGTGATGGGCAAATTACAGTCTGTGGGCCTTATGCAGCCCCCTGAAATGTTCTATCCTACCACTCGACATTATTCCCAATCTGATGAGTGCAATGAATAGGATACAAATCAACGAAACTTCGAAAGAGTTGCCTTAGAATCAGACTGACAGATGAGCATTTCCTTTCCTTTGGCCCCCTCTTAAAAAAGTTTGCTCAACTCTGGTCTAAATAAAAGATTGTCTCCTTAGTTCATTATTTAAGGCACTCAACAATATGGACCCCATTTACATTTCCAACTTCTTTTGTATGAATTCCTTTAACGAACTCCATGTACTAGCTATGTGTGCTTAGGAACATTCATACATTCATTTAGCAAATTTTGTTTATTAAGTTCCTTCTGTGAATAAAGCAGAAGTAACATGCCATAGTGACTTTCAAGTCAGGAAAAAATGAGTCCAAACCCTGCTCCTGAGACATATTGATTACAGTGTGACTCTGAACAGGTTATTTCACATTTCAATGTCTCTGGAAGATATCTAAGTCTATAATTGCACTGAAGGAAGAAGTTCCTTATTATAGTGAAGTCAGTCATCCATGTTTGTGTATGCTACAGTATTTTAAATTACAGTTGTTTCTACCTAGGTGGTTTGGTGGATTGAGCTCTAGGCTTTGAGTTAGGAAGATTTAAGTTTAGATCTGGCCTCAGACATTTACTGTGTGATCCTTGGCAAGTCACTTAACTGCTACCTCCCTCAGTTTTCCCATATGTAAAATGGGGATAATTATACCACCTACCTCTCTAGGTTTTTGTGAGGATGAAACAAGACAATATTTATTAAGTGCTTAGTGCCTGGCACATGTAAGCACTATATAGATGTGGTCTATTCTTACATATGCATTTATTTCTATCAGTATGCACATATAGACATATTATATCATATAGTTACACTTTCTTAATAAATAAATATATATGCATTTTATATATACATATATACAATCTGCTTCACAGCATT
>NC_058130.1:108132875-108142271 GCF_016433145.1 Gracilinanus agilis
GAGAGAGAGAGAGAGAGAGAGAGAGAGAGAGAGAGAGAGAGAGAGAGAGAAAGAGAGAGAGAGAGAGAGATGCTAGATTGGGTCAGACACTGGATTCATCCAGTACATAGGTGAATCAAGGAGAGTGTCATGGTAGAGTGGGTAACTGTCTACCAATCTCCATTTCAAAAGGTTGTTCAAAAGGTTAGGGGTGTTCCCCAACCATCCATAACTCCCTTAACCTTTATGAGTCTCTCATCCATGGTAGATATGTAGTCACAATCAGGGATTTTCAAAGATTTTCTCTTCTCAGCATCTCTTGTCTTCCTTAGAATGTCAACTCCTGAAAGGAGAGATAATGAAGGAGAGGGTGAAAAGAACCTCACAGATGGAAGAATAAATGAGGTGATATTTCATTAATCCTCGAAGGTAGGTGGCACAGATGATGACCAAATTACAAAGACCAAGGGGCACAGATGTCAAGAGCTAGAATATCAAACCCGGGAGCTGAACCAAAGTCATTTCTGTCAATCATTTACTATGCCTCACAGGATCCTTTAATGCTCCTTGAAGGATCAAAGCAGCAAACTAGAAAGAACACTAGATCTGGTCAGGAGACCTGGCTTCTAGTCTTAGCTCTATTACCAACCAATTCTGTGGCTTAGGATAAGTTAGTGTACCTCTCTGAGCCTCAGTTTCTTAGTCTGTATATTGGGGAAATATCAGTGTTTCTTACCTATCTAGGTGGTAAGGTTCAAATGAAATCATTACTATAAATCATTTTGCAAATTTTAAGATCAGCATAATTCAAAATATCACATAAAGATATGTATCTGCCCATCTTACTGGATAGAAGGACACTGAATGATAACACTTTGAAAGAATGAATGAATAAAAAAATTATAAAGCATTTAGTATGTATAAGTAAAGCAATGTGCTAAGTATTAAAGATACAAATAGAAAAAGTAAGATAGTCCTCTCAAGGAGCTCAGATCCCAATGGTGGGATGAGGAGGAAGCAAAGGAAGGTTTCAAAGGCAATGCACATGTAAAGGTCCCATGATCCTCTGGGTGCAATAGAAAAACAGATGGCAATAGTTCTTCTTTAATGCTATTTCCACTCACAGACTCATCAGTTTCTGAGAATGAATCATTTGACTATGCCAAGGACTTATGTGGTAAGACCTTTCTTTTCTGGGTCTTCAGTAGCGGTCACCATAGAAATTGCATGAGAAATTGCTAGGTTTCATTTCCCCAGAGATTTACTTCCTAGGATGATTACTTTGGGTATTTGGAAGGCAGGATTACTATTTTCAAGGCTCTTGGATTCAGAATCTTGGACTGGCTCTGCCAGATTTTGAGGGGAAATAGTGGTCAAAGTGGTGGTGGTGGTTTGACTTGCTTTAAAAGTATCTAGGTAATGTAATGGATAGAGCATCAGGTTTGCAGTAAGGAGGCTCTAAGTTCAAATGCTTACTTGCTGGGTGACCCTTGGCAAATCAATGAACCTCTATTTGCCTCAATTCTCTCATCTGTAAAAAACATCTATCTCTGAGAGCTGTTGTGAGGATCAAATGAGATAATAACTTTTAAATGTTTATCACAATTCCTGGCACATAGTCAACATTATCTAAACATCACAAATTAATTAATTGATTTTTTCTCTATATATCTATCCATTCATTGATCTATCTGTTCATTCGTTTACTCATTCCTTCATTTGTCTATTTGTTCATATTTATTTATTTGTTATTGTCTGACATATACTGCCTCCTTTCTTCCCTACAGGGTCCCTTGCTGCTTTAGCTAGGCTGGCTTGCCTGCTTGGTAGGTTGCAAGTGACTGGCAGCTAGTGAGGATGACTAGCCCCTTCTCTACAGGAGTTGTTTCCCTGGATAATGGCTGTAAGGACTGGGCTAGAAGTAGGAATGACAGTCTACTGCTGGGGGGTACTGCCACTATCACTGCTCTTGTGTTTATCTGTCTTTTGGTGGGAGTTGGTCAGTGGTTGGTAGTGGTAGTGAGGAAGTCTACTTCCTTCTCGAGGACGATTGTTGCTTAAAGGGGCTGGGTTGGAAGGAAGTCTGGTAGTTTGGGTGAACACTGCTATTTCCAAGGACAAAAATTTATACATATATATATATATAGTCATAGAGTCCTATATCTTTAGAACTAGAACTGGATGGGGCAAATATTATGTGATTATATTGTTGTTTTCTTTTTTCTTTTTTTGATAATCTTTGAAAATTTTATTTAATTAATTTAGGATATTTTCCCATGGTTACAAGATTCATGTTCTTTCCCTTTCCCTCCCTCACCCCCTCTCCCGTAACCGATGCACAATTCCTCTATTTCCAGATTATTGATATTTGCACTAGGGTGATCATCTAGAACAGTGGTTCCCAAACATTTTTGGCCTACCGCCCCCTTTCCAGAAAAATATTACTTAGCTCCCTGAAATTAATTTTTAAAAATTTAATAGCAATTAATAGAAAAGATAAATGCATCTGTGGCTATCACCACTTCCCTGGATCGCTGCAGCACCCACCAGGGGGTGGTAGCGTCCACTTTGGGAATCACTGATCTAGAGTCTTATATTGTTATTTTCAAAGTAATAGGAAGCATGGTAGAATGAACAAAGGAATCAAGAAGACTTGAGTTCAAGTCCTACCTTAGGCATATCCTAGCTATGTGACTAGGGGCAACCCACTTTGTCTCTCAGGGCCCCCAGATAACTCTTTAAGAGTATACGTAGTCAATGAATTGTTAATCTACATCAGTGGAAGAAGTTTCTATACTAGGTTCCCTATGATGATAATGATATCACAAATCAAGGCAAAAAAAAAGACTTTAGAGTATTTACAAGAACCATATTTGAATCTCTCCTAAATCAGTTGTTGATTACTGCTATTATTCAGTTTCACACTGCATTTGGGAGAAGAAAACAGGTGACCCAAAGAAAGGAGTCACATTCATTCTGCTGATGGTAATCAGAACTGGCCAGAAATGAAAACAGAACTTTTTGTTCCTGGCTATTGATAAAAATTCAGTACATGTAGTGACGTTTTTGAAAACACTGAAAAATGAAGGACAAGTTCTCTGGAGAGGTTTCTTTAGAGCCAACCAGTCATTCAACAAAGAGGATTAGGGATGAAGATGTAAATATGGAGAAAAGTTGGTTCTCTATCCTGTTTGTTTCTAACCAGTCTGTAAAACAACTTGTAACTGTGAAAATGATTGCTGGCATATTTTAGATATTTAGGGTTATAACCTCAAAATATTAGTGCTGAAAAGGACCTAAGAGATTATTGGAGGCCAAACCCCCATTTTTCAGCTGAGAAATCAGAGTTCTGGAAAGGGTCAGTGTCCTACCCAACTTCATATAACAGAACCATTGTGGAGCCACAGAATCTAAGTCTCTTTAAGATTGTCTGAATTCTTCTGCCAACAATAGCAGTGATGACAATAATAATAACTAATATTTATCTAATTCTTAAAAAGTGCCAGGCACTATGCTCAAGTGTTTTGTAATTATTATCTAATTTGATCCTCACAATAACCCTTGGAGGTGGATGCTATTATTATTCCCATTTTACAGCTGAGGAAACCAAAGTAGGCAGCACACTACATACACATCTTTCTCTAATGTCTCAAAAAGTGACATGCAGATTTAGAGTTTCATTCTATTTAGAGCTAGAAGGGACTTTTGAGCTTTAGAACTCTGATTACAGAAATGACCAATATTGATGCTGGAGGACTTATAGTGAAATACATTTTTCTGGCAGAGAGGTAGTTGACTGTGGTAGCACAGAATGAAGCATGCATCAATAGACATGGCCAATATTTTGTTTTTGGTTTTTTGCTTAATTATATTTCTTTGTTATAAGACAGGCTTTTGTTGAGGAACTGATATTGGGGAATGACAGTAAATGGCACTAAAGAAAAGAAGCATCAATAAAACATTTCAACAAAATAGAAGAGAGAGCAGCTAGATGGCTCAGTGGATAGAGAGCCAGGCCTGGAGATCAGAGGGTCCTGGGTTTAAATCTCACCTCAGACACTTTCTAGCTATGTAATCCTGGGTAAGTCACTTACCCCCAATTGCCTAGCTTTTGCCACTTTTCTGCATCAGATATACTTAATATCTATTCTGAGACAGAAGATAAGGCTTTAAAAAAAGAGGGGACCTCTGAGATCATTTGGTCCCCTCCTCTCACTTTCTAGAAAATAAAACTGGCACCCAAAGAGGAGAAGCTACTCATGGGTTTTACGCAGCAGATCTGAGAAACGGAATCAAGTTTTTTCACACCAAATCCAATGTTTGCATCACTATACTAGTTTGCTTTCATACATCATCCTGACTTTGGATTCATGAAGGCTTTAACAGTGGAATGCAAGTTCTAATCGTTCCTGCCAATCTAGAAAGGCATTGAGTACGAGTCCGGTGATAAGACTGTCTAGAAGTCATCAGAGCATCAGCCTCGCTAAGCCCTGAGAGGCTCATTACCAGGTTGGTGGCAGGGTAATGGATTTTTCAACTATCACAACTCATGAAGCCTGTGTACTAAGATGTGGAAAGGTTGTGATCTGCGAAGGTGGAAGGACTAAAGAATGGATTCATAAGTGACAGAAGTAACCTAAGTTCTTTTACAAATCACATATTCCCTTCGCAGGAGTGAACTCGGTTGTAGTCTGTGCATCCACTGCTAGGCAGCGGTCCATAGGGAGCTGAGCTCTTCAGGTCATGTTGGGCTCAGCAACATTCTTTGAACTGCCTCAACCAATATATGACAGGGACAGGAACTTCACACAAAAGGTGTAGGAGAGATGAGAATGGCTCCAAATCACCGATTTGACAGTTTGAGGCTTGTGGGTAAATTGGATGACATCCGCTCTGCCCTCTTTTTTGTCAACATGTTTCATTACTTCCTTCTGTGTATTCGGTGCCTAATTCTCTGCACATTTCTGAAGTTTGACTATATCCTGTGACTTCAATCACCTTGACTTCTCTAGGCCCAGTGCTACAGTCAGATGGGGATAATCATACTTGTAAAATCTCCCTCACAGGCTTGTTTTGTGAAAAGCACTTAGTAAACCTTAAAGTGTTATAGAAATTTGAGCTACTATTAGCATCCTTCTCGTCCTCTTCATCTTCACTATTTACAACATCCAATCTTGGCTCTTCCAGATAAGTGACAATTTCTCTCAGCCATAATTCGCCCATATATAAAATGGAAAAATATTATGAGGTGGAAGGAAGAGAGCAAGCATTTACTAAATGCCAAATATGTGCCACACCCCATGGAAAGCATTTTATGTACATTATTTCACTTGAATCTTACACAAATCATAGGTGCCTAATATTCTGTTCTAAATTAATGCTTTTTGATTGACCAGTTTGCCAAAGGTCACACAGACAGTGGCAGAACTAAGATTCAAGTCCCAGACCCTTCAATTCCAATGCCAGTCTCTTCCCATTGTACCATACTACCTTCCTCAAATACAGTTTCACTCACCTGTCCTTGCTTTGGTAATATGAGTGTTCAATAAATTTTTGAAAATAATTTTGTGAATATGACATGCTTTGAGAGTATAAAAAGGAACAATAATCCCTGATGAAAATTATTCTTCTACGTATTTTGATTTCATGAGATGTGCCAAGATCTTCTCTTTTTCTTCAGAATTGTGGAGTCATTCTATGATACAAAGTGTCCCCAAAGTCTTAGTGCAGTTTTAAGCTATTATTTAATTTTCTCAGATATTCAGAGGTACTCTGTAGGTAGTAGAAGCATTAGGAGCAAGGGACAGAAGGAGCCAAGAGGAAATTTAGGTTCGATTTAAAAATTTTTTTTTAATTCCCTAAAAATCAGAACTGTCCAAAAATGAGGTGAGCTCCTTGAGGAAGTGGCACATTCTCCTCTTAGGAGATCTTTAGGTAAAGCCTGATTGACCATTATTAGATATTGCAGTGGGGGATTCTTTTTTTACATATTTGTCTCTGTTGTATGGATGGACTCTGAGCTCCCCTCCAATGATATAATTTGGTGACTCTATGATTCTGGGAGACTTTTCAGTTCAAGTGTAGTGCTTTCTGTTACATTCTGCCGTCTTCTCCTTCCCATCAAATTGCATTCATTGCTTAAATGGTATCTTCTATATATGTTTTGTAATAGGAAAGATACATTAATGCATTGAGCACATTGCAGGTATTGAGCAGTCAGTATAGTCTTTAAGAGGGAGGATGGAAAAGAACTTGGTGTTCCATGGACCTCCTCCACTATCCACGCCAAGTCAGTGCCCTAAATACACCAAGTAACTACAGGTTCACTCTGCATTAAGTATGCAAAGGGCTTCTATCTTTTCTTCTGGGAAACTTCCAAAATTACATCTCCTCTAGGAGATATGGTAAATTGTAATTTGGGGAGGTGCCTGCTTGACCTTTGAATGGTGCCCAGAACAGTAAGTGCTCTTAGGAGGAAGAAGGAACAATGGAGGAGACCCTTTGGCTGATGATGATGATGACTGACCTGTCCATAAACCCAAATTTCTCCCTTCCTAATTTTATTCTGAACTCTGAGTTATGTCTTAAAGTGGTATGACTGGGTACTGGCTCTGATTTTTGTAATAAAAAACAACTAGACAGAAAGGGAAGTAAATGTAAGATACTGTTGTTATATACCAGGCGTAGACACTAGGTTTTCTTCTTCCATCACTCAATTATTAACTCTCTCAACTATCGATGGCACGTCCTGATTTGGAGGAGAGAAGAAAAAAAAATTGAGACAAAACAGAAGGAACTAGTCTCAGCCATGGGGTCATAGGTTGCTTATAAGTGTTGGGACAGATGAGGTGTTGTCTGAAAGTCGCTCTCACACCTAGGAGTCCCTGATGTCTTACAAAGTCAAGCAATATAATAATATTAATAATAACCCTACTAATATTAATAATAACCCTACAAATAGTAATTAGCATTATATAATGCTTTAAGGTTTGTAAAGTACTGGCAATATATTGTTTAATTTGGTCCTCACAATAACTCTGTAAGATAGGTGCTATTATACCTCCATTTTACAAACGAGGTAACTGAAGCTGACAGAAGTGACTTGTCCACGGTCACATAGCTAATAAGCATTCGAGGTGAAATTTGAATTTATATCTTCCTGACTCTAATTCCTGAATTCATAAACATTGTGTCACCTAGCTTCTTCTCTTTCCTGTTAACCTATTCTCTTGATATTTTTAACACTTCAACAGAGGCAAGAGGCAGAACTTGGAAGAGGCAGTCATCTTATTTGGGGTGCATCCCTCAGAGGAGTGCTTCAGGAGAATTTCAAAGCTACTGAAAGAAGAGGAAGTACCCTAGAGACAAAGCTGTCACCTTATAGACAGAGGAAGAAGCAACTCAGAGAAGTCGAGATGTGACAAAGTAGCATAGCAGACTGACAGCTAAACGTGGGGTTGGGAAGACCTTTCTTCACAGATTCGTTGTATGATGCTGGGCAAGTCTTTTAGTCTCAAAATTCTCTTTTGTAAAATGGGGGTCATAACAGTGCTCACCTAATAGGTTTGTAAGAATCAAATGATGCCATATAAGTAAAGTGTTTTGCAGATTTTACAATACTATACAAATGTTACTGATTATTGTTATTATTAACTATTAAGGTTGAGGGAACATTCTCTAAGTTTCCTACCCTAGGGCAAAAGTCCCAGCTGCCCAATCCTTGTTACAGTTATGAATTTTAATCATTTTCCTCTACAGTCTTTTTAATCGGTTCATATTTTTCAATGTGAAGTAATCAGTCTTTATTAAGGGCACTATATTCCCTAATAAGGGCACTATATAATATAAGGGAATTGTCAACCCCTTCCTCAAGTGACACAGTATATACTTTTCATTCCATGCAGACTCAAATGCCTATTTTTGTTCATAAACTGAACTTCTTTCTGACCTGCTGCCACCAAAATTCTTCATGGTTTGGAAATATCTCTCAGATCATCCTATCCATGATGCTGGTTATTCTCTTTATCAATTTCTTAACCTGCCCTTCTCCAATTTGAACCTCTTTTCTCTTTCTAGTACTTACAATCAATCAGTCCTCTAACAAGCACATCCTGGGTGCCTTATTAGGTGTCCATCATTTCCTCCTTCCCAGATCTTAATTTCCTCATCTATCAAAATGAGAGGATGAGCTTAAAGGTCCCTCTCACTTCTACAATACTTTTATCCTAAAGTCTCAAGAATCTATGATTCTGAAATCCAATGAGGTGCTTGCAGATATTGTTAGGCATACTTAGTCTATCCACATCCTTATCTCAGCCTATTCAACTAATAATATTCATCTTGTTTTCTCCCATGAGGAATATCCCAACATGGAAAACACAAGATCTTTGGAGCTAGAGGAGACTTTAAAGGCTTCTAAGAATATTGGGTTTTTTGCCCATTACCCTCCCTGGTTCACATTTGACCTTTATTTAACTCTTTCATGCTCCAGAGAACACTTTTGTTCCTCCATAGTCCATCAGATGCTTCCAATAACAGTTTAGTTGACCTGTGAAGTCTTTCAGTTCTAGAATTCTTTGGTTCTATGCTCTTAAGCTAGGTCTTTTGTAGTTGTGCTGTGAAAACCCTGGATAGACCAACACAAGCAAGATTTATTCTGTATAATTTTTTTTCATACAAAGCTAATTTCTTAAGGTTTTCCTTTATTTCCTGTCTTCTTTCTCTCTCTTCTTGTTAAGGAGAGAGCCTTTTAAGTTTTCTCTTTTTTTTGTCTCATTTATTCAGAAGATCTCTTTTTTCCATTTTGATGGACCTATAAATGTTCTCCTTTCTGTAATCTCATGTACTGATCTTAATTTTTTTTCTTTAAAAGTCCTGCCTTGCCTTTACAAACTTATTGATACACTAGAGCCTATTCTGTTTCTTTCTTCTCTTTTTCTACTAGCCTAAGAGCTTTTTTGGGCCCTTAAATAAGAGAGTCAAAGCATATGCTTTGTAAAACTAGATGAGATATTTCTTGATCACTGAGCTCAAGAAAATACATCCAATATTTTTAGGTTTTTGTGTTCTTATTCAGATGTACAGAGGGTCTGTGTGGGCATTCATAGGTGTGTTCATACACACATACACACAAATGATTTCCCCAAAATCTTATTGCAGTTTTAAACTTTAAAGTTTGAAAACTATATTAAGACTTCCAAGCACTCTGTGTATATATGGGCATGTATAAATGTGTATATACACACAGATATATTTTTTTATAACTTTTTTAATATTTTTAAACCCTTAACTTCTGTGTATTAGTTCCTTGGTGGAAGAGTGGTAAGGGTAGGCAATGGGGGTCAAGTGACTTGCCCAGGGTCACACAGCTGGGAAGTGTCTGAGGCCAGATTTGAACCTAGGACCTCCCATCTCTAG